>NC_069507.1:82772740-82952740 GCF_027579735.1 Bombina bombina | reverse complement strand
TTACACTTCATGCTTGTTTATTGATATGCTTTGGTTTTTGTATAATCCCCTAGCTGCATTAACGTTTTTCTCCTTAGGACTACCCTAAACTTACAACAAGCTATTAAAATATATGGTGAAAAGTAATTATACATAAGCTGCTGAATTTTCTAAATCTCTTACTTTACTTATGCACTTGTTCATTTGAGCGGATCAGCTAATATACAGGCGGCTTAGCTTGCATATTTTAATCAATTTGTCATACCCAGGTTTGTTATTTAGCCTACACTAACCATGTAGGCAGAGGCACTCACCCCCTCATACTGCTGTTTTCTACTGAACTGTTTACTATTAAAACTTATATAAGCCAACTAGACCACGCTAAATGAGATATGTAAATTTATTGTATGACTGAGGTCTATATGATTTGTGCTGTTAGGTAACTATATGCATGACAATACTCATCCATAGTCCTACTGTATGCAATGTGTCCCAGCTCCAGCTTTGGGTATTAGATATATAGATATGCCCTCTATCTCTTATAGAATCCCTTACCCACTGTTAAGTTTCCTCCTACACTGTGATACTAGCCTACTCACATATTCAAATTTTCCCAGGGATACTGCTATTATTGCTGTATGCTTATCTGAACTTTAAGCTTAAAATATCTACAGAGGGCCCATAGAAGCAGAAGGGTAAAATGTGTCTCTTTTAACAATACCTTTCCACTTGTGTAACTTATACTAGTATGTAGGGCTGAAATAGGGTGTTATAAATTTAGAATTGTTTGAACATTCACAGTCCAGCTTAACATATGGAAAGGAAGAGTCATATTCAGCTGCAGGAAACATAGATTTGACGACTATGAGCTTGCCCAACTCTCTTTGACTTATTTATCCCCTAAATGCCCATATATCCTGTGCCACCATACAGTCTACTACGCTCCCTATGGGATTATGTAAAAGTCTCTAACAACATACCCTCCCCATACACCTACTTAACATGAGATATATTAGGGTACTACTCAGCTTGTATATGTTTTTGAAAAAACTATATACACATGTTCATATATGTAACGTAGTAGTGTCCTAAGTTTGTCATGATTAGCCCTAAAAACTTCAAGCATAGTATAATCTCTTGATGCTGTTCAGTTTATGCCCCTCTGCTATCTTTTTTGTGCTATACACCTCTGTATCATATTTCAGTCAGCTATTAGTTCCCAACTGAGGTACGGATACACACACTTATCTTTTCTTACTACCTGTTGCGCACGGGTCTGTATACTTACATATGTATATATAGACAATAGGTTCATGTTAAATTTCGATGACTATATTAGCAATCTAACCCACTATATTACACATTTGTGATACTATTTAAGGCTTATATATATGTTTTACCATTATTGTGTGCGTACAGTATATTCAGTTAGTCTAATATTAGAAGTTAGCTCAGCTATTTAATTCCTAGTTTTACATCTATATGTTTAGTATGGTTTGTTTATCACACTGTGTGTTCTCTTTGCTTAGTCTTTAAATGACATACCCTCCTACTAAGATCCAAGTCTATATGGTCATGTAAGTTTGAATATCATATATATCCCGTATACAGCCTAGCCCATATGAATATTAGTAGCAGTTAATGTATATGATTCACATTTTACTTCAGCCGTACTAGCTCTGATAGCTGGTCCTGAGGCTATATGTGCATAATACCTATGCAGAAATCGTTAAGCATAGTAGGTGTTTGACCCGGATAGGTTTATTTGACTCATAAGATATTCTGCCCCTGCAAACCTGCTTATTTTAACACTCTTGCTGGCAGAATGACACTGGGCATTTGGCTATGTCATCTCATAATTGCCCCTATGAATTCTTCAATACAACTAATCCTCACAGGAAGTTCTTCCCTATGGCTCCGCCCCCCCCACATCCCCCCTATTTCAAAAGCGGTGCTTACCCGCTGAATCTCCCCCTCCTCCCCTTTTATTATATTTTCATTCTATGCTACTTTTTGGCCCAGTAGAGGCCATAGAACTGACTACCATGTACTATCTCATTTCCATGAAACTAATGGACTTATTAGAGACCTGTTAACTAGTCAGCTAGCTACGCCATTATATACATAAAATCTGAGGTTTGAGATGCTTGTCTATTTTAAGGCATTGTTATTCTTTCTGTTGTATTTGATTTTTATTGCCTTGCTATGTTCAGATTTGTTTATTGACAAATGATGTAAACACATTTACTATCACAAACTTATTATTGTATGTTGTTATCTTCAAGCCTAAACCGCAATAAAAAAATAATTAAAAAAAACAAAAAAAAAACAAACCTCAATTTTTTTTAGGCTTTTTAGTAATATTTGCTATTTCGGAAGTGGTGCTTTTTCATCAAATATATGTTATTGACAGGTGTTATATATTCTATTTCTGTTAGTTTTAGGTCCATTTAAATTTCATTGCATTAAAGGGACATGAAACCCAATTTTGTTCTTTCATGATTCAGATAGGGAATACAATTTTAAACAACTTTATAATTTACTTCTATTATCTAATTTGTTTCATTCACTTGGTTTCATTTGTTGAAGGAGCAGCAATGCAGTAATGGTTTCTAACTGAACTCATTGGTGAGCCAATGATAATCAATATATATTTGCAGCTACCAATCAGCAGCTAGAATCTAGGTTCTCTGCTGCTCTTGAGCTTGCCTAGATAAACCTTTCAGCAAAGGATAACAAGAGAAGGAAGCAAATTAAATAATAAAAGTAAATTGGAAAGTTGTTTAAAATTGTATTCTTTATCTGAATCATGAAAGAAACATGTTGGGTTTCATGTCCCTTTAAGACCTAAGTTTAAGGTTTAAAATACACAATGGAATGCAGTATTTGAAGACTACAGTTTTCCATAGATTGATGGGTAGAAAGTTGAACAGTTAAGAAATGTATGATTAGGTGTTCTGAGTAGTTAAGATGAGAAAGGATAAAAGCATACATTAGTATTTTAGTAGAAGTCACATAGGGAAAAAGTCTTCTATTTTTATAATCCGTAACAGCAAGATCTAGCAGTACGGGGAATCTGCTGGGAAAATGAACGCTAGAAGTCAATTGGCATAACTGAGCAATGACAAAAAAAACAGGACAGACTGTGATATTTTGGCTAGGAAGGACAAAGCTTAATCTGTGAAGATTTAGTTGGTATTATAAACAGATTAGCTTTTGACATATTGAGTTTAAAGCACATTCCAGTTCTACAGCAATAAATAGATGTGAGAAAGTTATAAGACTGTAATGTGATTGTGAGGTCTGATTCTTACAGATACATCAGCCCACAGACAGTAGTCAATATACTACATTCTGCAAAAGTTAAACAATTAAATCCACTTAATCCAGTAATGTTTTTGTTGCAATTTGTTTGTAAAATCAATTACCAATATTTTCTCACACATTGGGGGGTAGTTATCAACGTGTCAACTTTCCTGCCTTCGCCGGCCCAATACGCCCGCCTAAGCTCGCCTCACATCGCCGCCGCGGACCTGAAAAAATTTGCCTAAGTTATCAAGTAAAGCTGTCAAAAAGCCGCGGGGCGATGAGCAGCGGACTGTGAGAGTTATCACTCATCCGATCTCGCTGCTCTTCGGCTGTTTGACAGCTTTCTTGCTAGCCTGTCACTAAGCACTCACACTAAACTACACTGTTCTAACCCCTATACCGGCGCCCCCCGCAACTAAATAAAGTTACTAACCCCTAAACCGCCGCTCCTAGACCCTGCCGCAACTCTGATAAATGTATTAACCCCTAAACCGCCGCTCCTAGACCCCGCTGCAAGTCTTATACATGTATTAACCCCTAAACCGCCGCTCCCGGACACCGCTGCCACCTACATTATACCTAGTAACCCCTATCCTGCCCCCCCTATACCGTCGCCCTCTATAATAAAGTTATTAACCCCTATCCTGCTGATCCCGCACCTCGCCGCAAATAAATAAATAGTTTAACCCCTAAACCGCCGCTCCCTGAACCCGCCGCAAACTATATTAAATGTATTAACCCCTATCCTGCCCCCCTACACCGTCGCCACCTATAATGCATTTATTAACCCCTATCCTGCCCCCCACTACACCGTCGCCACTGTAATAAAATTATTAACCCCTAAACCTAAGTCTAACACTAACCCTAACACCCCCCTAACTTAAATATTAATTAAATAAATCTAAATAATATTTCTATTATTAACTAAATTAATCCTATTTAAAACTAAATACTTACCTTTAAAATAAACCCTAATATAGCTACAATATAAATAATAATTATATTGTAGCTATCTTAGGATTTATTTTTATTTTACAGGTACCTTTCAATTTATTTTAACTAGGTACAGCTATTAAATAGTTATTAACTATTTAATAGCTTACCTAGCTAAAATAAAGGTAAATTTACCTGTAAACTAAAAACTAACCTAAATTACAATTACACCTAACACTACACTATACTTTAATAAATTATTCCTATTTAAAACTAAATTCTTAGCTTTAAAATAAACCCTAAGATAGCTACAATATAATTAATAATTACATTGTAGCTATCTTAGGATTTATATTTATTTTACAGGTAACTTTGTATTTATTTTAGCTAGTTAGAATAGTTATTAAATAGTTATTAACTATTTAATAACTACCTAGCTAAAAGAAATACAAAATTACCTGTAAAATAAATCCTAACCTAAGTTACAATTAAACCTAACACTACACTATCATTACATTAATTAAATAAATTAACTACAAATAACTACAATTAAATACAATTACATAAACTAACTAAAGTACAAAAAATAAAAAAAGCTAAGTTACAAAAAATAAAAAAAATAAGTTACAAACATTTAAAAAAATATTACAGCAATTTTAAGCTACTTACACCTAATCTAAGCCCCCTAATAAAATAACAAACCCCCCAAAATAAAAAAATGCCCTACCCTATTCTACATTAAAAAAGTTCAAAGCTCTTTTACCTTACCAGCCCTTAAAAGGGCCTTTTGTGGGGGCATGCCCCAAAGAATTCAGCTCTTTTGCCTGTAAAATAAAAATACAACCCCCCCCAACATTAAAACCCACCACCCACATACCCCTAATCTAACCCAAACCCCCCTTAAAATAACCTAACACTAATCCCCTGAAGATCATCCTACCTTTAGTCGTCTTCACTCAGCCAAGCCACCGATGGAACTGAAGAGGAGACCCGGACCGGCAGAAGTTATCCTCCAAGCGGCGCTGAAGAAATCTTGCATCCGATTAAGTGATCCTCCAAGCGGCGCTGAAGAAATCTTCCATCCGGGCGAGGTCATCTTCCAAGAGGCGCTGAAGAAGTCTTCTATCCGGGCGAGGTCATCTTCGAAGCCGGGTCTTGAATCTTCATCCCGCCGACGCGGAACATCCTTCTTTCCCGACGGACTACCGACGAATGAAGGCTCCTTTAAGGGACGTCATCCAAGATGGCGTCCCTTCAATTCCAATTGGCTGATAGGATTCTATCAGCAAATCGGAATTAAGGTAGGAAAAATCTGATTGGCTGATTGAATCAGCCAATCAGATTCAAGTTCAATCCGATTGGCTGATCCAGTCAGCCAATCAGATTGAGCTCGCATTCTATTGGCTGTTCCGATCAGCCAATAGAATGCGAGCTTAATCTGATTGGCTGGGTGGTGGGTTTTAATGTTGGGGGGGGTTGTATTTTTATTTTACAGGCAAAAGAGCTGAATTCTTTGGGGCATGCCCCCACAAAAAGGCCCTTTTAAGGGCTGGTATGGTAAAAGAGCTTTGAACTTTTTTAATGTAGAATAGGGTAGGGCATTTTTTTATTTTGGGGGGTTTGTTATTTTATTAGGGGGCTTAGATTAGGTGTAAGTAGCTTAAAATTGTTGTAATATTTTTTTAAATGTTTGTAACTTATTTTTTTATTTTTTGTAACTTAGCTTTTTTTATTTTTTGTACTTTAGTTAGTTTATGTAATTGTATTTAATTGTAGTTATTTGTAGTTAATTTATTTAATTAATGTAATGATAGTGTAGTGTTAGGTTTAATTGTAACTTAGGTTAGGATTTATTTTACAGGTAATTTTGTATTTCTTTTAGCTAGGTAATTATTAAATAGTTAATAACTATTTAATAACTATTCTAACTATCTAAAATAAATACAAAGTTACCTGTAAAATAAATATAAATCCTAAGATAGCTACAATGTAATTATTAATTATATTGTAGCTATCTTAGGGTTTATTTTACAGGTAAGTATTTAGTTTTAAATAGGAATAATTCATTAAAGTATAGTGTAGTGTTAGGTGTAATTGTAACTTAGGTTAGTTATTAGTTTACAGGTAAATTTCTCTTTATTTTAGCTAGGTAAGCTATTAAATAGTTAATAACTATTTAATAGCTATTGTACCTAGTTAAAATAAATTGAAAGGTACCTGTAAAATAAAAATAAATCCTGATAGCTACAATATAATTATTATTTATATTGTAGCTATATTAGGGTTTATTTTAAAGGTAAGTATTTAGTTTTAAATTGGATTCATTTAGTTCATAATAGAAATATGATTTAGATTTATTTAATTAATATTTAAGTTAGGGGGGTGTTAGGGTTAGTGTTAGACTTAGGTTTAGGGGTTAATAATTTTATTACAGTGGCGGCGGTGTAGTGGGGGGCAGGATAGGGGTTAATAAATTTATTATAGGTGGCGACGGTGTAGGGGGGGCAGGATAGGGGTTAATAAATGTAATATAGGTTGCGGGGGTCCGGGAGCGGCGGTTTAGGGGTTAAACTATTTATTTAGTTGCGGCGAGGTGCGGGATCAGCAGGATAGGGGTTAATAAATTTATTATAGAGGGCGGCGGTATAGGGGGGCAGTATAGGGGTTACTAGGTAGAATGTAGGTGGCGGTGGGCTCCGGGAGCGGCGGTTTAGGGGTTAATATGTATAGAGTAGCTTGCGGTGGGCTCCGGGAGCGGCGGTTTAGGGGTTAACATATTTATTATAGTGTCGGTGGGCTCCGGGAGCGGCGGTTTAGGGGGTAATAACTTTATTTAGTTGCGGCGGTGTAGGGGGGACAGATTAGTGGTGTTTAGATTCGGGGTACATGTTAGGGTGTTAGGTGTAGACAGCTCCCATAGAAATCAATGGGATGTCTGGCAGCAGCGAACTTGTACTTTCGCTATGGTCAGACTCCCATTGATTCCTATGGGATCCGCCGCCTCCAGGGTGGCGGTTTGAAAACCAGGTACGCTGGGCCATAAAAGTGCCGAGCGTACCTGCTAGTTTTTTGATAACTAGCAAAAGAAGTCAGATTGTGCCGCACTTGTGTGCGGAACATCTGGAGTGACGTAAGAATCGATCTGTGTCGGACTGAGTCCGGCGGATCGAAGTTTACGTCACAAAATTCTACTTTTGCCGGTCTCTAGCCTTTGATAACTAAGGCGAATCAGCCTCGCCACAAATACGCTGCGGAATTCCAGCGTATTTGAGGTTGACGGCTTGATAACTACCCCCCATTGTATGTTTCATTGACATTTAATTTATCATTGTTTATTCATTTTTACAGTAGCTTAATCATTTCTATTTTTAGCAAAAGTTAAAGGAAGTTGTTTTTTCTTGAATGGAAACCAGGCCCAGACTGGCAATAGGGCATACAGGGCAAATGTCCGGTGGGCTCTTATGCGGGTCTTGCTGCTAAATACCACCCTCTCTTATTATGACAATAGGAAAGCTGTAACAATCTGCCTATTTTGTAAACAGAAAGTACATTTTTATACAGAGGTATATTTTGGTTACTTAGCTGACTGGTGTGGGCTGCTCTGCATTTAAAAGCCTTGGCCTATTCCAGTCCTGATGGACACTGTATAAAAACACATACACTCACTGCACAAACACTACACACACACACATGTACACATATATGTATATATATATATCCAATCCAAATGTCATATACTCATCCATAAATTGTTTTTATAAATTAGTTTTACGTTTCTTTCCTTTAAAGCCAATGGCCCATATTTATCAAGCTCCGTACGGAGCTTGAAGGGCCGTGTTTCTGGCGAGTCTGAAGACTCGCCAGAAACACAAGTTATGAAGCAGCGGTCACAAAGACCGCTGCTCCATAACCTGTCCGCCTCCTCTGAGCAGGCGGACACATATCGCCGTAAATCAACCCGATCGAGTTTGATCGGGTTGATTGACACCCCCCTGCTGGCGGCCCATTGGCCTTGAGTCTGCAGGGCAGCGGCGTTGCACCAGCAGCTCTTGTGAGCTGCTGGTGCAATGCTGAATACGACGAGCGTATTGCTCGCCGTATTCAGCGAGGTCTGGCGGACCTGATCCGCAGTGTCGGATCAGGTCCGCCAGACCTTGATAAATAGAGGCCAATGACTTTTCATTTATTTTTCAGAAAAAAAACCCCTAAAATGATAACATTTCACTTATATGATTTACTGTTTTTCATAAGGTAGAAAAACACTTTAAATGATACATTTAGTTTTTTTGTATTATTAAAGGGATTCTAAACCCACAATTTTTTCTATAATGATTCAAGCAAGAGAACAAAGACAATTTGAAAAAAGGAGCAAATTAAAAAGTTGCTTAAAATTGCTGCTGAATCATAAAAGAAAAAAAAATTGGGTTTAGTATCTCTTTAACCAGACCTGTATTATCTTAGACTACTAATCATCAATAGTGAAAATGTATCATGACGCAGCACTATGGGGTACAATTTTACATTGTGCAAGAGCTCTTGTGCAATCCTGCAATTGGTTGCATGAAAGCAGGGTCAATCAATCCCCTCTAACAAGCTAGTGTCAGAGTTTTATCTTGCAAACTCCAAGGTAGTGTAGAAGATAATTATGCAGTTTCTGCTTTTTAAATGTGTGGTTTTAGGCTTGCTCATGCAAGTTGTATTAGCTTGGAGTCAGAAAGGAGAACACAAGTTTTCAGAAATAACTTTTCACATACAACTTGTTTTACATTTGCTGTCTCAGGATAGGATTTGGTTTTACCTAATACCTTTTGGTTTTACCTAATACCTGAGTATCAATTAATTAAAGGGACACTGAACCCATTTTTTTTCTTTTGTAATTCAGAAAGAGCATGCCATTTTAAGCAACTTTCTAATTTACTCCTATTATTAATTTTTCTTCGTTCTCTTGCTATCATTATTTGAAAAAGAAGGCATCTAAGCTTTTTTTTTGTTTCAGTACTCTGGACAGCACTTTTTTATTGGTGGATGAATTTATCCACCAATCAGCAAGGACAACCCAGGTTGTTCACCAAAATGGGCCGGCATCTAAACTTACATTCTTGCATTTCAAATAAAGATACCAAGAGAATGAAGAAAATTTGATAATAGGAGTAAATTAGAAAGTTGCTTAAGATTTCATGCTCAATCTGAATCACAAAAGAAAACTTTTGGGTACAGTGTCCCTTTAATTTTGGGCTAGATTATGAAAGGAGCGCTATAGTTAGCGTGCAAGTGATATTGGGTAAGAGATATTGGGGTTTTGAGGCTTTTGTGCGTCAGTTAAATTCCGCTCACAAGCTGAAAGTAAATGCAAACACGTGAACACAATTGCGATTTATGCCAGAATGATTACTAAGAGCTCTGGTTAACGGCTACGCTTGAATAAAAAAGTTGCACAAAACACATCAAAAATACATTACAAAGTACAGTTTCACTCATAACAACACTATCAGATAAAAAATATTAAAAAAATATAGAATACAAAAGTTATAAGGGCTCAAAGAAATGAGGTCTCCGGTGTTAGAAATAAAAAGTTTGCAAAGTGCTTTAACATTGAGATACATACATACATACTAGGCTGACCATACTGCCGCTTTAAAAAGGGACACATATGAAAAATACATATGTCAGGGCTGTTTTCAGGGCTGTTTAAAGAAATGATTTGTATAAGAACCCTGACATATGTATTTTTCATATGTGTTCCTTCTTAAAGCGGCAATAGTTCAGCCTAATACATACACATGTCTAAATATGTATGTGTATATTCAACCTTCATTGAAAATCAGGTTTATTGTCCAAATTTACAGACTTTCTTCTGTTTGCAATGAACAAATCAAACAAAAGCAATTGAAATAGCACAACACAATACATGCTTCAAGCGGTTTTCCTAAATTCAACTGAAAATGCTTTCTTTTCAACTTTTAATGAATTCTGCAGTCTCAAAATTATTGAACCCCCTGAATAGAATCCCTCACAACAGCACAAATATGCAAAACATATGCAAAACAGGTATGGTCTCAAGCACACCTGATGCTACTAATCAACTGATTTTTTAGTTGCACCAGGTGTGCTTGAGCTAGAAAACATGAAATACCTGAACTGGCTATAGGTTTGTTGAGTGTCACGTTTGACTGCATGTTAGAAATATGGCTAAATCAAAAGAATGGTCCAAAAAAGTTAAGAGAAGAGATCATCGCCCTTCACAAACAAGGAGCAGGATACAAAAAGATAGCGAAGGCACTAAATGTTCCTAGAGACACCATTGGAAGTATAGTTTTCAAGTTCAAAGTTAAAAGAACTGTGGTTACTCTACCTGGACAGGGCAGAAAAAGGAAGCTATCTACAGTTGCAACCAGATTTCTGAGAAGGCATATTGAGAATTACCCTTGAGTGACTGCAGCAAGACTTGGTGGCAACAGGCACTGAGAATTTAATTTGTACAGTAAGGCGTATACTAAACGCAGAAGGTTACCATTCCAGAAGTCCATGATGTACAATACTACTGGCCCAGAAAAGCACAAGAAAAGTGGGCTCCAATATGCTCAAAAACATATAAATAAACTACAGAAGTTTGGGGATTCTGTTCTGTAGAGCGATGAAATGAATGAATGAAGCATACACCAAAAAGAACACCCTGCCTACAGTTAATCATGGTGGTGGCTTGGTGATGCTCTGGGGCTGCTCTGTATCCTCTGGCACTAGAAACCTGCAGCGTGTGGAAGGCAAGATGGATTCATTGAAGTATCAGGAAATCCTAAAAGAAAACATAATTTTATCTGTGTGGAAGCTGAAGCTTGATTGTCAATTTGCCAGTTTGTAGGAGCACGATAATTAACCAGCCATTAGAAGTGGCTGGTTATTGCTACCGCAATCTCGGGTTCAATTTCTAAAAGTGCCCCAAATGCTCTCAAAATAGAGGGCATTATATTTTTTTATAAAAAAAAATCTAACTAGGCAGTTTTCAGGCTTTAAAGTTGGTGGGAGTGGGGTGTTAGAAAAAAACGGCACTGAAAAGTGCCTTTACATTGCAGTCTATGGGAACTGTGTGTTTTGATAGACTGCAATGTAAATATATATGTATATGCTTACATATATATTTATGTGTTAATATGTGTATATACACATATTAACACATACATATATATGTATATAATCATATACATATATATTTAAAAATGCTGCCCATCGCTGCTCTACTTACCCCCTCCACTGCGCCATAGAAGCCTATGGAAGCGCACTCTCAAGAGAGCAATGCTTCCTAGCAATGTGAATGCTAGCTCGCGTTCGCATTGCGATTTAATTGTAATACCAGCGCACATTATCGTGTGCTGGTATTATAAAGCGGAGTGCTAGTATCGCTTGCAAGCAATATTTAGCACTTCACTTGTAATCTAGTGCTAAGATGGACAAAAGAACACAGACTCTGGACCGAGGATGATTGGAAAAAAGTGTTGTGGGCAGAGAAATTAATTTTGAGGTGTTCGGATTAAAATTAAGAACATTCGTGAGATGCATACCAAGCATGGTATAGGCAATGGTATAGGCAATGTGATGGTCTAAGGGTCTAATCTGTCTTTTTATATGCAGGGAAGGGGGGGTCTGCTCCCATCCCTTTTCACTGTGTGTCCCAGACTAACTTCATCAACAATGCTAAACTGGGAGTTTCTAAGTAAGTTTTTAAAAGGTTTTATTCAGAATTTTTAGATCAGTATCTGTGCATATTCTTCGTTATAGTAGTGTCTATTACATGCAGTTATATGCAAATTGGTGTATACTGTCCCTTTAATCTAAAGTAAGACTTTAAGATGACAAAGGTGTGGACTGTCCCTTTAAGTCTGTATTCAATAGCATTCAAGAGGAAATAACATTGACAAGTATACAGAAGAGTAAGTCAGAATTAGCAGAATTGGTTCAGTTTTATCTAACTTACTTTAAAACAGAGATGCAAACATTTTTGCTAAAGAAAACATTTTAGGGATATAGAAATATAGAAATCTCTAGTAAAAGCTTAAGTTTTATGAGACTTTAAAGATAAAAAATTGACTAGTATTTCTTATAAAAATGTATTTAGCGGCTGAATAATTTGTCTAAATAAATAAAATAGCATACAACCACCTTTGGCATAAGTAGCCAGGGATTTTATAGACAGCAAGCCCTGTAAAATTCTTTAGGACATACTTCAACATTCATACCCCAGTATAGTACGAATTTTAAAGTGTAAGTGCAAAGATGAATGCTGATATGGTGATGCTTCTATCATTAGGGACAGGAAACCCTAATTTTGTTTTCATGATTTGGATAGAACATACAATTTTAAATAACTTTCAAATTTACTTCCATTTTCAAATTTGCTTTGTTCTCTTGTTATCCTTTGCAAAACTGGCAGCTAGATGCACACATCTAGTCAGCCAATCACAAAAGACAACTGTGTGCAGTCATCAATTAGCAGCAGCTCCCACTAGTGTAGGATATGTGCGTATTCTTTTTCAACAAAAGATACCAAGAGAACAAAGCTCATTTGAAAATAGAAGTGAATTTAACAGTGTTTTAAAATTACATGCAAGTTTATTTTGACTTTCCTATCCCTTTAATTGTGCTATTTCTTAGCATAAGTGATATTGTTGATGCCAGGAGATTTTGGTGAACTTTAAAGGGACATGAAACCCAATTTTATTTCTTTCACGATTTAGAGAGAGCATGCAAGTTTAAGCAACTTTCCAATTTCCTTCTTTTATCTCAATTCTTTCATTCTCGTGGTATCTTTTGAAAGCATGTATAGGTAGGCAATGAGCAGCTGATTGGTAGCTGCACCATTCTCGTGGTATCTTTTAAAAGCATGTCTAGGTAGGCAATGAGCAGCTGATTGGTGGCTGCACCATTTTCGTGGTATCTTTTAAAAGCATGTCTAGGTAGGCAAGGAACAGCTGATTGGTGGCTGCACATATATATTTCATGTTATTGGATCAACAAATGAAATCAAGAGAATGAAGAAAATTAGATAAAACAATTAAATTGAAAAGTTGTTTAAAATTGTATTGTCTGTCTAAATCATGAAAGAAACATTTTGGGTTTCTAGTTCCTTTAACCAACTTTAACTGCTTTTACTATCTTAGGTATGCACATATGATTTTGCATATTTAGACTATTTTGGGGAGATTTTCAAGGGTCAAATCCCACAAAAAGTGTGGCAACTCACCAAGACTTCCACCCCACAAACAATAAATATTGTTTTAAACACACACTTACACACATACACACACATACACTTACACACACACTTACACACACACACTTACACACACACACTTACACACACACACTTACACACACACACTTGGGGTGATTACACAGTAGGACCGCTGACAGGCTTGCATTTAGTATATTGTAGGAAGTGTTACTGCCCATTACTAGAGGATCTCACTATCCCTCTAACTAGACTATGCTACAGTTCCTCCCACCAACAGCAGCAGTGTTTACTGAACTATTTATGTTCTCTTTGCAGGGGGAACTTAGTTTCACCTCCAAAAATAGTGCAGGAACTCCGTTCCTATGCGTTCCCGCTTGACTTGACCCCTGGAGATTTAAAATAAAATATTTAAATGTATTTATAAAATGTATAAATTTATGTAATAACAATTTGTGTGGAGCTATGTACCTTTCATTTGAGTGATAGTCTACCAATGTAGTTTACAGTTGACACCTCAGGAAATTAATCACAACCAAAAATGACTATCTGTGATTCTAGCTCTCAAAACACTGTTGTACATGCTAGACATATTAATCATTATCTTGATGTATTTTCTATTGATTGCTTAGTCTTAATGATGGAAGTAGGCTCACAAGTACCAGCTTACAACTTCAAGACATGATATTGTAATCACCTTGTTTATCTTCACATGCAAGCAACAGCATGCAAAAAATAAACACTACATTTTTCACTGTCAGGCATATAAAATGAACACAAATTCCCTTACAAAAATATGTTGACATTACAGGAAAGAAAAATCTGATTATTTCTAAGTGGAAAAAAATGGTCATAAATATTCCATTTATAGCTGGTTATTTGTAAATTATTTATGGTTCTGCACTTTATGCCTGCAACAGGATGTATCTGAACATGTAATGTAGTTTGACATTTCTTGCTGAATAATTTCTTTTTTACAATCTTGATCATAAGCCTTTTGAGCATTTGTACACTTTTGTTCTTAACAAATGGACGTTGTTCTTAGAGATATTACTTAAATGCTATATCCTGGTAAAGGACAGTTAGTTAAGTAAAAATAATATATTATGCAAAGCACTAAGGATGTTTTTACATTTAGTGAATACATTAATTTACATTTATTTAATCAATAATTAACCTATTATGTGACAATTAAAGGATATCTTTTCTTCAGTATGTTTGAGTGGAAAAACATTGGGGTCTTTTGAAAATAATTATAAGTGTCTTCCATTAGTTTTTAAATTTGAGTCAATTTCTTTTACATTAGAAAATCATGTTACTGCACAGTTTTCTGCTGACTTTGCACTGTGTAAACACCCCACATACTTTGCATAGAATAAAACAGTGATATTTCAGCCCATCAGAAAACACTTTAAAAGAATAAAATAAAAAATAGAGTTACAGACTAAGAGCAAGACTACAAGTGGAGTGCAAACGATTTTGCTAGGGTTTTCACGATCGTTTGCACTCCGTTTAAATTTCGCTCATATTACAAGTTGAGTGGAATCGCGATTGTGCTAGCGCTAGAATCCATACCACGATCTCAGAGCTTTTAACTGTTTTCCGAAAATAAAAAGACTCACAAAACACATCAAAAATATGTTACAAAGTGAACTGACACTCATAATAACAGTGTCTAATAAAAAATATTTTAAAAATAAATTGCGCACAAAAGATATAAGGACTCAAAGATATGAGATCTCAGGTGTTAGAAAAACAAAAAGCCAAAGAACTTTAACATTGAGATTCATACATATGCATGTCTAAACATGAATATGTATGTGTGTGTGTGTATATATATATATATATATATATATATATATACTGTATATGTCTAAATATGTATTAATGTATTTATATGTGTATATATGTATTTACAAACATATATACACATATAAAAACATTAATATATATGTATAGAACAGAGAGATCAGTCTGGGATTATGTCACTCTTATAGTATCTCAAGGAAGGGATAAGTTAAGAAATGTCACATTAGAAAGTATGGAAAAAAACTACCTATTAACCCCTAAACCGAGGCCTTCCCACATTGCAAACACTATTTTAAAGTTATTAACCCCTAATCTGCTGCTCCCGACATCGGCGCCACTAATAAAATGTATTAACCCCTATTCCACTGCTCACCGACATGATCGTCACCACTATACTAAAGTTTATTAACCCCTAATCCCCGCACCCCAACATCGCCCACCCTAAAATAAAGATATTAACCCCTATTACGCCGTTCCCTGACATTGTCGCCACTAAATAAAGTTATTAACCCCTAAACCTCTGGCCTCCCACATCACTAGCACTAAATAAACCTATTAACCCCTAAACCGCCAACCCCCCATATCGCCAAAAACTAAATTAAACTATTAACCCCTAAACCTAACCCAATAACTTTAAATTAAAAAGATCCCTATCTTAAAATAAATAAAAACGTATCTGGGAAATTAAAAAAAAACTAAATTTAAACTATAAATTAAACTAACATTACTATTATACAAAAATTATAATAACTACAAATTAAATAAATTAAATTACACACTAAAAAATCTAACCCTACTAAATAAAATTAAATCTACAATTACAAAAAAATAAAAATAATAAATTACAAAAAATAAAAAAATACTTAAAGGGACACTGAACCCAATTTTTTTCTTTTGTGATTCAGATAGAGCATTCAATTTTATGCAACTTTCTATTTTACTCCTATTATCAAATTTTCTTCATTCTCTTGGTATCTTTATTTGAAATGCAAGAATGTAAGTTTAGATGCCGGCCCATTATTCGTGAACAACTTGGACTGTTCTTGCTGATTGGTGGATGAATTTACCCACCAATAAACAAGGGCTGTCCAAAGGTCTGAACCAAAAATTAACTTAGATGTCTTCTTTTTCAAATAAAGATTACAAGAGATTGAAGAAAAAAATGATAATAGGAGTAAATTAGAAAGTTGCTTAAAATTGCATGCTCTTTTTGAATCACGAAAGAAAATTTTTGGGTTCAGTGTCCCTTTAAGTACAAAAAATAACAAATACTAAAACACCTAATCTAATAGCCCTATAAAAATAAGAAAGCCCCCCAAAATAAACAAAAATAATAGCCTACAATGAATTACCAATAGCCCTTAAAAGGGCCTTTTGTAAGGCATTGCCCCAAAAAAATCAGCACTTTTCCCTGTAAAAAAATAAAAAGATCCCCCCAACAGTAAAACCCACCACCCAACCAACCCCCCAAAATAAAAAACCTAACTCTAAAAAAAACTAAGCTACCCATTGCCCTGAAAAGGGCATTTGCATGGGCATTGCCCTTAAAAGGGCATTCAGCTCTTCTTCATTGCCCTTAAAAGAGCATTTAGCTCTTTTAAGAAAGCCCAAAACTCTAATCTAAAAAAAAAACCACCCAAAAAAAGTTTAAAATAAACTAACACTAAACCCAGACGATTCACTTACAGTTTTTGAAGTCCGGACATCCAGGCAGTGAGATACCTTCATCCAGGTGGCAAGGTCTTCATCCATCCAGGCGGCGTCTTCTATCTTCACCCAGACGGCATCTTCTATCTTCATCCCGGCGGCGCGGCTCCATCCTGCTGACATGCGGAGCGTCCTCTTCATACGGCTGCCGCCGTATACTGAATCTTCAATACAAGGGAGCCTTTTCAAAATGAAGTCCATTGCATTCCTATTGGCTGATTTGATTTTGGAAATTCAAATCAGCCAATAGGATGAGAGCTACTGAAATCCTATTGGCTGTTCAAATCAGCCAAAAGGATGAGAGCTACTGAAATTCTATTGGTTGATTTGAATAGGCTTTTTAAACTTTTTTTGGGTTAGGGTTTTGGGCTTTCTTAAAGGAGCTAAATGCCCTTTTAAGGGCAATGAAAATGAGCTGAATGTCCTTTTAAGGGCAATGCCCATACATTTTTTAGAGTTAGGTTTTTTATTTTGGGGGGTTGGTTGGGTGGTGGCGGGTTTCACTGCTGGGGGGGTCTTAGTATTTTTTACAGGGAAAAGAGCTGATGTTTTTAGGGCAATGCTCTACAATAGGCCCTTTTAAGGGCTATTGGTATTATATTTATTTATTTATAAAATATTTTACCAGGGGGGCGGAGCCTAGCCAAGCACTAAGATGGCTGCATAATCTTAGAGCTCTGTAGTCCCTAATGCTTAAAACATAAAATCAACGTTTTTACACAGAGCAAAAGAGACCACAGCACTACCCTATAAATAATAAAGGACCAGGGAAACAATCACGCCAAAATTACCTTTGCAAAGGTCAGCAAAGGGAGAAGAAATACTAAGCAACAGAAAAGGAGCTGCACAGCGCGAAGCTACAGCAGCAGATATGGGGCCTTTTCTGGGCAGACACATAGAAGCACCAATAGAACAAGCCTCAATCTGACCCGGTTGTCATATCTCTCCCTAAAGGCGCCTCACATCAGCTCCGGAGGGTCGGGGACCCGCTCCGGAGCCAAGAACTGCAGAAGATTTGCAAGCCGGCGTCTCAACAATCAGAGAGAGACACTGTCTGCCGCACAGGCGCAAGAAAATATAGGGGAGTCATCGGACCCTGGTGAGGCAAGAACTCATTCCCCCAGGCACTAAACTGAAGGACCTCAGCACTCAAACCCCTTAACACTAGCGGGACCCGGAGCACCTCACCATCACCAAAGCCCAGCAGATCGGCACAGCGCACAAAGGCCCAGCATACCAGTTCTGGCGCGAAGACCCGCCATCTTGCAGAGCGCCCGTTACTCTTGCAGAGCAGCAAACGAAGACGGAGAGAAGCTTAATTGCCGGGTCACTTGTCATTCATCGCGGCGGCAGGAGGAGGCACCGGACTGACTTGCAGGATAAAACTGCCTGCCAGCAAGCAATAAACACCAAGTAGGGGCCTTCGGTGACCGCTTGGGCTAGACACGCACTAACGCTCTCAGAGAGGAAGCGGCTGCATCACACCTGCAGGAGGGTAAGACTGGGGGAACACAGAGGGACTCCTGGGAATCACACAACACCTACCAGGGCCATGATCTGCTACAGGGGGCCTCACAGACACTAGCTTGACATCAGAGTAACAAGCCAGCCCACTTAGCATAGCGCAGCCACTGAGGCACAGGAAGGCCCTGCTACACAGGCTTGGACTCCCCACAGCACCTATTGGCAACACATAGTGGGACTCCCACGCCAATAAATAAAAAATAGAAAGCATAGATTATGAAAAGGGCATGAGGGGCCGCCTATTAAACCAATTAAACCTACTGCGCAAATAAACAGGCCCTATATAAGCCTCCTATACAATACCTTCCACAGGGGGCAAAGCAGGGAAAACAAACAGTACTTCAGAGGGGGTACAAATTATAACCCTAAGCACGAAGCAAACAAAGTGTACACCAGCCTCATCTTTTGCAGCCTCACCCTAATAACCCAGGCTCTAAAAGAAAAACACTGGTAAAACCCTGATGAACTCCATAAGGGCTGGGGATAACTAACAACTAATAGAGAACATACGCTGCAGTTCACTGAATCTACAGTGCGTAGGTCTGGCCCCAGCTCTGTGCCACGTGCGCAACACAGGACATTAGCACAGAACCCTCCCTTAAGAAGCTCTGACTCCAGAATTGGACTAGCAGAAGGAGACACAATATATCATAGCAAAGAAAGCAGATACATGTAATGGCTAGCAAGAGAGCGGCTAAACCACACCGAAATATGCACACAACAGCGATGGAAAATTACATAATCCCGGCAGAGCCAGCAACTCCTTCAACAGAGGCAGCATGCGGCCCACCTGCAAGAGCCACTACAGCACAGGTACACAACCCTGGCCCACAAGCACAGTCCCAAAGCTACTTAACAAGGGAGGACATAAAACATCTATCCTCAAAGGAAGACATTAAGGAGGCCATGCAGGAGTTCAAAACTATGTTTGGGGAGCTCAAAAGGGACATTATGGTCGTAGAAAGGTGTGTCACACAAATAGAGGAGAGGCAAGAAACCCTTAATTCCGACCTACAACATCAGACCAGTCATATGCAAGCACAGGAAGGCACGGTCCAATCACTTATGGACCGTATCGAAGACCTTGAAAACAGGAGTAGGAGGAACAACCTCCGACTGCGGGGAATATCTGAGGCAGTCGATCCTCCCGCCCTACAAAATTTCATACAAGACTTCATCAGGCATCTCAAAAACAACGACACAGCGCCGGATGTGCCGATAGAAAGAGCCCACAGGGCTCTACGCCCCAAACCACCAAATAGAGCACAGCCCAGGGATGTGATAATTAAATTATTATCCTTCAAGGACAAAGAGGAAATCTTAAGGCTGGCCAGAACGCAACATCCTATTGAGTTTGGAGGCTCAGAAATACAGATATACTCAGACCTCTGCCCCACGACGCTGCAGAAGCGAAGAGATCTAAGATTCGTCACTGTGGTACTGAAGGAGAAAAGACTACCTTACAGATGGGGATTCCCCACCTGCTTGATTGTCACAAAGAACAATACCTCACATGTGCTAAAAAGTATAGAAGACCTTCCAAACTTCAACCAAGCCTTGGGAATCAACATTAATCCACCGCGTGGGGAAGAGGAAGCCCCACGAGACCCTTCTAGAAGAAATCAAGGCGCAAATCTACAAATCCCAGGCTGACTGGTAGAGAAGAAATTACAGGACACTACATCATAGTCTGGGCAACTTAGAGCCTAGTACCTGAAGACACTCCCTAGAGGTGCTAGCTGACTTAACAGGTCGTATATAGGCATTGTAACTGATGTTTAAGAGTACAATAACTGTTATAGATCTGCTTGCATACTAGTCGACCTATCTTAAAATTTATATCAGTTGTGGACACATAGAGTAATCTCAATATAACCAGTGGACAATCTGCTCCGCTAAAGTTGTGTTGTTTAAAATGTTTATGTTAATGATTGTTGGGGGGGATAACCACCGGAAGGGCTGATATAACTGATATAACAGAAGAAGTGATAAGATAACATGAACCAATTGTGCCTACGATTTATGTACCTCTTAGAAATAAAAAACACTGTTGATTAGTCATGAGGGATAGACAAGGATACATAACGGGGTACAGAAACAGCACACCCCACACCAAAACTCATCACACACTGCATGGTACAGCCTAGGCATCTCACTTAATACTGAGCAATATAGAAGACACAAACCACATACTTCACATACAATAGCACTTGGCACATTAGATGGATCCGCGGGAAGCAGCGCAGAGCGCTAGAAATTACTTCACCCTACTAATTGAAATATGGGCAACCCCATAGGGCCTCGAAGGGGGACCGTTATTAAAAACATTAACACTAACAAAATTAAGAATGGAAGTACAGTCACTCATACAAAAGTACACAAACAGCTCTACAGCAATGGTCACGCGAACAACTAATTAACAGGTACAGTCTAACACCCAAGGGAACAAAAACTAGGACACAAACAAGAGATAGCCACTGCATTTAGCGCAATGAGGTCTCAAGCAAAGTTTTGAAAACAAATTATTATGAAAACGTTGATTCAGTTAAATTATTATAAATGTATATATATCTAAGGAGAGCATGGGGACAACTACCCCCAACTTGGTTTAGTAGTTAAATTGTTGTGATAAAATAGAAATTGCTGTTATTGAAATCTTGTATTGTTAATCTGCATACAAAACAGTGATTCTTCCAATCCTTCTCTTCTTTCTCTCTTCTACCCCCTCTAAACTTCGCTGGTGAGAGCTGCTTTCACCAAGCGACCCCCCTCGCCACTCTACTCCTTTACCTCTCCTCTCACTTACCCACGGTCTTATCCTCTCCCATCCAGCATCTTGCCCATCTTCTTCCCCTTCCCCTCCCTCCCCCCTCTTTTTTTTTTCCCCTATCCCCTTCACTCCTATCCCCCCTTCCCCTGCGTGCACCAGGCCCTCGCGCCCCGACAGATATCCTAACATGGCACACAGACAACACCAACAGCGACCCCGCCCAATAGAGCTTATCTCTATTAACACTAAGGGCCTAAACAACCCCAACAAACGCTCAATTGTACTGAGAGACCTGCACAGAATGGGCGGAGACATCATTTACATGCAAGAAACTCACTTCTCAGTGACACACGAACCAAAGTGGTTCAGCCGTCAGTACCCTAATGCATACTTTGCTTCAGGGCCCACTAAGAAAAACGGGGTTGGGATCATTATACAAGCAAGAATACCATTCCAGACCACACAGATACATAGAGACCCTGAAGGCAGATATATAGTGATCACCGGCTCCCTATACAACAGGCCCATTACACTAGCTAACATCTATTGTCCTAACCACTCGCAGCACCTCTTTCTCACAAAAATCATCCAGAAAATACTAGAAACACGGGTGGGAATACTGTTTTTGGGAGGGGACTTTAACGTTCCCTTCGACCCTCCTATGGACACTTCAAACGGGATCTCCAGCGCCCCCCACAGGGTTATTAAATGCATGACGGCCTCACTGACAGAGGTGCATGACATATGGCGCGCACATCACCCGACGGTCAAAAATTATACCTTCTACTCACACCCACACAGAAAATACTCCAGGATTGATGACTTATTCACGGACACCATAGGTCTTACTATAACCAAAAGCAGCAACATAAACGCCATCACGTGGTCGGATCACGCGCCTGTCAGTTGTTCTATACTATGGCCCAATGTCCCGATCACACCTTATGTGTGGCGGCTAAACGATACACTGCTGGAAGATCCGGTATTTAAAACTGACATACAAAAGCAATCACAGAATACTTCCAGCTTAACGCGAATGATAGAATGAGAAATGATACTGTCTGGGAAGCACACAAATGCACAATTAGGGGCCTCCTGATTAAGAGAAAGTCTGAGTTAAATAGAGCCAGAAAAGAACGCTATCAGGTTTTACTATCCCAAGTAAAGCAGGCGGATCTCAACCATAAAACACTACTGACTAGCGAAGTAGAAAGGAAAAAACTGACAGAGGCCAGAGAGAGCTTACTGCAATTCCTGCAAGAAGACTACCAAAAGAAAGCATTAATGCTGAGGCAGCTCTATTTTGAGCAGGGCGACAAAGCAGGGAGATTATTGGCTAGGGCAATAGCGAGGAAAAAAATGAAAACATATGTCCACCACATAACAGACAGAGAGGGAGTTGTTCGAGCAGAGGCCGACGCGATAGCAGACACGTTAAGAACATACTACGATTCCCTATATAATATTCCAGCTACGCCACAGGGCGAAGGAGATCACCCAAACCCACCACAGAACGATGAAACAATAACAGAGTACCTCAGAGGAGCGGAACTCCCTGGGCTCACAGAACAAGAAAAAGAGTCATTAGACTCCCCAATCACAATGGACGAACTTAAAAAAGCGATTAAGGATCTCCCGACGGGGAAGAGTCCCGGGCCAGATGGCTTTGGCCTCAAATACTACAAATTATACATAGACATACTAGCCCCTACATTACTGAACTTATTCAATGCACTATCCCGGACCCCCGTTCTCCCGCGCACCATGCTAGAGGCCTACATCACAGTAATTCCCAAACCAGGGAAAACACAAGACAAACCGGAAAACTTTAGGCCTATTTCCCTATTAAATTCCGATGTGAAGATAGTCGCTAAGGTGATGGCCAACCGTCGGAACAGATTCCTTTCTGGACTGATTTCAACAGACCAGGTGGGCTTTATACCTGCGCGGGAGGCCAGAGATAATACTCTGAAAATACTTCAAATTATTACATATGCACAAAAACATGATGTGCCACTCTCCCTGGTCACGACAGATGCGGAAAAAGCATTTGACCGGCTGGGGTGGTCATTCATGCAGCACACCCTTAAAAAATTTGGCTTCGGAGATAAATTCATAAACACTGTGATGTCCCTCTATTCCACCCCAAATGCAAGGATCAGGGTAAACGGCACACTCTCTGGCTCTTTCAACATCAAAAACGGCACTCGACAGGGCTGCCCCCTATCGCCACTCTTGTTCGCCCTCATGATAGAAGTACTGGCTAGCAAAATCAGAGGCAACCCACGGATCAGGGGGTTCCACATAAGGGACAGAGAGCATAAACTCGCAATGTACGCAGACGACGTCTTGATGACCATATCAGACTTGCCTGACTCGCTGCACGAGGCCATGAAGGAGTTCTCAGCATTCGGAAAGGTCTCAAATTTTCTTCTCAACCCCCAGAAATCAGAAATCTTAATTATCAATGAAAGACCCGAGCTAACCAACGCACTCAGAAACAACTGTCCAATTAAACTAGCACAGCACTCATAAAATACTTGGGGATAAAAATCACTCCTAATATCAATGAAATAATTGACCTCAATTATAAAGACATTCGAGATGAGATTTTAAAGGACTTAGCCAACTGGAAGAACAAGTCAATCTCGTGGATGGGACGTATTGGGGTGGTAAAGATGAACATCTTGCCAAGAGTGCTGTACGTCATGCAGACCATACCGGTCTCCCCGGTCACACCATACATAAACCAAATACAGAAAACGATAGAAACATACATATGGAATGGCATTAAGCCCAGGATCAGGAAACACACCACCTACATGCCCAGAGACAGGGGAGGATTAGGAATTCCCCTGCTGAGAGAATACCAGCTAGCAATATCACTGCAGAGGCTGGTGGAGTGGAGTCAGAATGCACGCAACAAGGCCTGGGTTCAGATCGACAATGACATCTTGGAACGGGGAAACGTGGGGGCCCTGGCCTGGATCCCAGCAAAAATCCGTCCGGCTCAGATCGGACACTACCCCTTAATACAAGAGGTATTCACTAGGTGGGACAAACTAATCAGCGTAGACTCATACGTGCCGTCGCCCCACTCGCCGAGCACCCCTATCCGCGAAATCCCAGAATTAGGCATGGAATACAAACCGCATGCTGCGGGGGAATCCTACACCTTGGCGGAGGCGGCAATAACCAATATAATACAATAAGGCAAACTCAAAACGCAGACAGAACTGTCTGAATGGGCACCTGAATACTTTACATCGTGGTACAGAGTAGCTCAGATAGCACACTACCTGCAAACATTTAAGGAGAAGCTTTCATTGACTAGGCCTAGAACACTGTTTGAAACACTCTGCACAATGACACAGACTCCGACCCATCTAATATCACGACTTTACAAGACCTTAATGACTAAGGAAGGTACCACTTTACCGACATACACTGTGACATGGCAGGCCGAACTCAACCTGGAGATAGACGAAAAGGACTGGGTTAAGATCTTTGAGAGGGCAAAAAAAGCCTCAGTTTCAATGAAAATACAGGAAACACATTATAAATTACTAAGCAGATGGTACATGACACCCCAGCGATTACACAGAATTTACCCAAACGCCAGTGGGGGGTGCTGGAGGGGCTGTGGGGAGGAGGGAACGCTCTTACATATCTGGTGGACCTGCCCCTACATACAGAAATATTGGGAGGAGGTGCTGAGAGAAATGAGCAAAATACTGAGAACCATAATTCCCACATATGAAACTCACATATTTGATATATCACGAACTGCCCAAGGTAGTGGGAGAGGATAAATACTTACTCCTCCTGCTGATGTTAAATGGAGCTAAGGGCTTAATACCAGTATACTGGAAAAAAAGGTGCCGACTATGCAGGACTGGAAAGCCAGAGTAGGAGACCTGCTCAGGTTAGAGAGGTACCATTATCTTAAAATAGGCAAGTTTGCTACGCATGAACTGATGACATTGTCCTGGACTGGTAGGGGGTTGTAAACCAGCCAAACCTCAAGCACTGGTTATAGAAATACTGAAGCCCATGAACAGCCCAAAAGACTTAGGATTCAGACTATCCTCACTCACGCCAACTTCACCCCAATTAACTCTACTCACCGCCCTTACACCCTCCCCTGTGCTCTCCCCCCGTGCTCCTCCCCCCTCCCCCCCTCTCCCCTTTTTTTTTTTTTTTCTTCCCCCTCCTCCTTTCCTCTATTTCTACCTGCATTCTTCTTTTCTCACTTTCCCTGTCCAGCACCGGACCAAGGTGTAGGACAGCAATGTCAGGAATATGACCACTCTCAGCGATATGAGGTAAATAAGCTGAGTAGACTTTAATTAAACTTATACGATACCTTGACGTTAAGCTCCAAAGAACAATTCGTTTTTGTTGATTACAGTTATAAAACATTGCGAGCAGCTACGCTCGCCGAAGCAAGCTCAAACGTTGTGAATTGTTTACAAGAAAAGAATGTATAGAAGAGGACAAAAAACTTCAGGTTAAAATAATAATGTAAAAGCAGTGGTTGTAGAATAGCAACGGCCTTGTAATACGCAAACTAATGTAAACAGTGTAAATAACAATTGCCAAACTTGTGTATTGTATTGATGGATAATACTGTGTCATACCCTCTTCAATAAAGCTTGTTTGAAAATAAAAAATAAATAAAAATATTTTACCAGGAAGGATACATTGGGATTTCTCTCGTTTTCAAGTATGTCCAGGGTAGTATATTGTAGGCTAGGGTTTTTTATTTTGGGGGGGCTTTTTTATTTTTATAGGCTATTAGATAAGGTGTAATTGTTTTTATTTTGGATAATTTCATTTGTTATTTTTGTAATTTAGTGTTTGTTATTTTTTGTACTTTAGTATTTTTTATTTTTTGTAATTTAGTATTTTTTATTTTTTGTAATTGTAGATTTTTTTTTTAGTAGTGTTAGGTTTTTTTGAATGTGTAATTTAATTTATTTAATTGATAGTTATTTTTATTTTAGTATAATAGTAATGTTAGTTTAATTTATAGTTTAAACTTAGTTTTTTTTTAATTTTACAGGTAAGTTGTTATTTATTTTAAGATAGGGATCTTGTAATTTAATTTAAAGTTAGGGGGTTGTTAGGTTTAGGGGTTAATAGTTTAATGTAGTTTTTTGCGATGTGGGGGGTTGTCTGTTTAGAGGTTAATAGGTTTATTTAGGGGCATTGATGTGGAAGGTCAGAGGTTTAGGGGTTAATAACTTTATTTAGTGGCGGCGATGCCGGGGAGCAGCAGAATAGGGGTTAATATCTTTATTATAGTGTGGGTGATGTTGGGGTGCGGGGGAATAGTGGTTAATAACTTTATTATAGTGGCAGTGATATCGGGAGTGGCAGATTAGGGGTTAATAACTTTATTGATGATGTCGGGAACGTCAGATTAGGGGTTAATAAGTTAATGTCAGCAATGTCGGGGGCAGCAGATTAGAGGTCAATACGTTTATTTAGGTGTCGGCGATGTCAGGGGCAGCAGATTAGGGGTGTTTAAACGTGGGGTTTATGTTAGGGTGTTAGGTTTAAACTTAACTTTTGTTTCCCCATAGACATCAATGGGGCTGCGTTACAGAGCTTTTCATTCTGCGATCGCAGGTGTTAGTTTTTTTTCTAACACTCTCTCCCCATTGATGTCTATGGGGAAAGCGTGCACAAGCACGTCAAAGCAGCGCTTGTATTTTGTGTGGTATGGAGCTCATCGCCACCATATTGCACGCACAAGGCGGCTTTTCAAAAACTCGTAATGACAGCACTATGGAGGGTGAAATAGCACAACTTTTGTTGCATTCGTTTCGCACCCTCTATAGCGCAAAACTTGTAATCTAGGTGTTAGAGGGTTATACTTTATTTAGGAGGGACAGGAATAATTAAAGGTGTGGAGGATTCTGCATGTATATTAAACCTAACCTTAAACATACAATAAGGGAAGATATTTATGATACAGGTGACAATGTAGAGACCCTGTGGGTTGAAATAAAGAGTGGGGGGAAAATCCTAAAAAAAATATTACTTGGAACATGCTACAAGCCCCCCCAACATTAGTGACCTGGAGGAAACTCAACTACTAATGCAAATAGGTAAGGCTGCTCATAACAGTGCTGTAATTATGGGATATTTTAACTACCCTGATATAAACTGGGCCAACGAAATGAGTAATTCAGCTAAGGGGGATAGATTTTTAAATGTTCTCAGGGATAACTTCTTGTCGCAATTAATAGAGGAACGAACTAGGAGTAAAGCTATATTGGATTTAGTGCTATCAAACATTACAGATATAATATCAAACATAGAAGTCAAAGAGCATTTGGGTAACAGTGATCATAACATGGTCACATTTGAAATCTCTTTTCATAAGCAGTGTCTTAAAGGTTTAGCTAAGACTTTTAATTTTAAGAAAGCAAAATTCAACGATTTAAGGAAATCATTAAATAGCATGAATTGGGACGAAATATTCTCTAATAAAAATACAGAGGATAAATGGATAACATATAAAAACTATGGCTATAAAAATAAAAATAAAAAATCCAAGGCAATGTGGCTAAATAAAAATGTGTTAAGAGAAATTAGGAAAAACGTAGGGCATTTAAATTATTCAAAGAAAATAGTACAGACTCAACATACCATATTTATAAGGAATGTAACAATGCATGCAAAAAAGCAATCAATTGGCCAAAATTGAAAATGAAAAATTAATTGCAAAGGATTCTAAATCTAACCCTAAAAGGTTCTTTAAGTACATAAATAGCAAATAATCTAAGAAGGACACTATAGGTACATTAAAATGCGTGGAGGGTAGCATGATTAATAGTGACAGGGAGAAGGCTGAGGTACTAAACCAGTTCTTTGGAACAAACTAGAACATGCCAGCACATACCATTAACTGGGTTATGTATAGAGAATATCAGGAAAAAAACTGGATAATATTAAGGTAAGTAAAACTTCAGGCCCAGATGGAATTCACCCAAGGGTGTTAAGGGAATTTAGCACTGTTATAGACAAACCTCTACTCTTAATTTTTCAACACTCATTATCCTCAGGCATGGTCCCCCAGGATTGGCGTAAAGCTGATGTGGTGCCACTCTTCAAAAAGGGAAGCAGGGATGATCCAGGAAGCTATAGACCAGTTAGTCTGACATCAATAGTAGGGAAGATATTTGAAGGGATTATAAGGGATTATATTGATGATCATATTAGTGTAAACAAGATTATGAGTTCAATTCAGCACGGTTTTATGAGAAATAGATAATGTCAAACTAATCTAATTAGATTCTATGAGGAAGTAAGTAAAAATATAGATAAAGGAGAATCAGTTGATGTGATATACTTAGATTTTGCAAAGGTGTTTGATACAGTGCCACATGAGAGATTAATGCACAAAATTAAGGGACTGGGAATAGCTGAAAATGTTAGCTCATGGATAAATAACTGGATAAAAGATAGGGAGCAATGAGTAGTAGTGAATGGATCATACTCAGATTGGACAAAGGTAATCAGTGGAGTCCCCCAGGGATCAGTACTGGGCCCTGTTCTTTTTAATATTTTTATAAATGACTTGGAGCAAGGATTAAATAGCGACATCTCTATTTTTGCAGATGATACTAAGTCAAGTAAGGTCATTAGGTCCGAGCAGAATGAACTTTCGTTATAAAGGGATCTGCAAAAATTAGAAGTATGGGCAGGTAAATGGAAAATGAGATTTAATACGGGAAAATGCAAGGTTCTACATTTTGGAAGTGAAAATAAGCAGGCAATTTATTATTTTAAATGGAACAAGACTTAGCCAAACAGAGGAGGAACGGAATTTTTGAGTAGTAATAGATAACAAGCTAAAGATGGGTGCAAAATGCAGGGCAGCGGCTTCAAAGGCTAATAAGATACTAGCATGTATTAAAAGAGGCATTGATTCAAGGGAGGAAAGCATAATTCTGTCTCTATATAAATCCCTGGTAAGACCTCACCTTGAGTATGGAGTGCAGTTCTGGAGACCGATCGCAAAAAAGATACTGCAGAACTAGAAAAAGTTCGGAGAATGGCCACAAAGCTAATAAGGGGAACAAAGAATTTACGCTATGAGGAGAGGCTAGCCAAACTGGGTCTGTTTTCTTTAGAAAAAAGGTGCTTGAGAGTTGACATGATTACTTTATATAGATATTTTCAAGGCCTATATACAGAGATGGCAGAAGCTCTGTTTATTCCAAGAAAATTGTTTGTGACAAGAGGTCACAATTTAAGGTTGGATGAAAGGAGATTTAATCTCCTGCAACGGAAATTCTTTTTCACTGTAAGAGCAATAACAATGTGGAACTCATTACCAAAGTAGGTAGTGAATGCTAATACCATAGATACATTTAAAAAAATGTTTGAATACATTTCTGTCTAGAAACAAAATTCATGGATATGATTGCTTTGCTTGTATTAAATGGGTCACCTTTTAGTGGGATTATTTAAGATTAACTGGAGCTTTTTGTAAGTATTTTATATTTATATAGGTTGAACTCGATGGACTTCTGTCTTTTTTCAACCTCATCTACTATGTTACTATGTTACATATAGACATATATATATAAGTGCATTTTGCAGTTAAGCAGATAAAAACATGTTAATATTTATGAAATATTCCTATTTAATAAACTTTTGCGAATATGTTATGTTGTTTTTGCGCGAGAGTGGGATGCTTTTTTAAAACGTTTTTCTCCATTGACTTATTTGGGGGAATGCGTAAACGCAATTGTGATTTTTTACTTTTTGTGCGCTGGGTTACCGCTGGAGACAAACAATTTACTTTCAACTTGTAATACCAGTGCAACCCGTCTAGCTCAAAAATGAAAATCCTAGCGGAGATTTCGCTATAGCTAAAATGCAAAATACTGCTCCACTTGTAATTTAGCCAAAAATAAATTATGTATAGACATGTCTGAAGATGACCATCAGTAGCAACATTTAACATAGCACAATAAAAACCTAATTTTTATAATACATTTCAAAAGAAAGTCCTTCTGAAATGATGAGATGGCCACTCTTGAACCAATATGCTAAGAAAGTTACATTAACATGAGGCATATTATTGCAAAAAGAGACACCCTCTGAATTAAACAAAATGGCGACTCTTGGGCCTATACACAAAGTAATTCACATTAACAGAAGGCACACTGTTGAAAAGTGGAGCAATTATGGGTCTCGTGGCACAACATAACCATAACCATCTATGTAGCCATGTGTATATTTTAACTTGTTAATAGACAACCATTAGACAAGACCATATATATAAATATAGAAGTGTATCACCTTATATAGAGCTTTGATAGGGGGTTATTTGTATAAAACGTACATCATGACTGTCAAATATTTTAATACAAAGTACCTGATAGTTCCTATTCAGTTAACACAACAGCACAATAGCATGAGCATTTTTCAACAAACTTAAAAAAACAAAGCTATAGCAAAGCGTACACACTCTGATAATACAACATTCGGCCATCTTTAAAAATAGGGGATTGATATCCATTTTGTTTTGTTTAGAAGGGAGTGTATAAAGGATCACTTGGTTTAATAGATTGTGAAAATGAAAACTCCTCAGAAATTCTATCCTATATTATAAAAGACAAGAGTTTGTCTGAAGCCGTCATGCGCAGTTCAGACAAACTCTTGCAGCTGATCGCACGCGCACCCACCCGGCAGCAGCGCGAGGACCCGGCAGCACAGCTGATCAGTGAAACAAAGCAGCGCGAGGACCGGCAAGTGAAGGCGCACAGGAGAGAGAAAGAGAGAAAGAGAGAAAGAGAGAAAGAGAGAAAGAGAGAGAGAGAGAGAGAGAGAAAGAGAGAAAGAGAGAAAGAGAGAAAGAGAGAAAGAGAGAAAGAGAGAGAGAGAGAGAGAGAGAGAGAGATGATATCTTTAAAAGGAACCTCAATGGTAAGCTTCACTCTCAAGTAAACTTATTATAGTTGAATCTTTTCTTACCCTGAAGCCCTGGCCACTGACACCAAGGTACAGTGGTTTTGTTCAAAAGTATAGATATATAAATGCGCACACACACACATACAGTACATATAAACATGAATACATATGCATACACACATATAACGGTGAAGAACCTAAAATAGGAAAACATAGAAAGTGACATGTTCTCAATAGGTCCTTTAGATCTAAAGCTAGAGACTTAGATATAGGAAGTGACTCATTAAAAGCTGGAATATGAGGTGTCATATACGTGTTTTTTTATGGTAAATATACTAACAAATCCAAATGAATCAGCTGCAGCCATAAACTGCTAAGGTACATAATATGAACTAGATATATTTATTTATTAGTAAAGTATCCTATGCTAATCTGTATATATAGAAACATAGAAACATAGAATTTGACGGTAGATAAGAACCAAAAAGGCCCATCAAGTCTACCCATATTACATGTTACTTTTCCTTAGGATAGCCTTATGCATGTCCCAGGCATTTTTAAATTCCTTTACAGTCTTTGTGTTTACCACCTCAAATGGAAGTTTATTCCATGAATCCACCACCCTTTCTGTAAAAAAATACTTCCTCAAATTTCTCCTGAATCTACTACCCTCTAACTTTAGATTGTGACCTCTTGTTTTGGCATTTATTTTTTTGTGAAAAATGCTTCCAGCTTCTATTTTATTAAGTTCCTTCATATATTTGAAGGTTTCTATCATGTCACCTCTTTCCCTTCTATCCTCTAAACTATACATATTTAGATCATAGAGTCTTTCTTTGTACGTTTTATATTTTAGACCATGTACCATTTTAGTAGCTCTCCTTTGCACAGCTTCTAGTTTATTTATATCTTTCTGAAGATATGGTCTCCAGAACTGTACACAGTATTCCATATTTGGTCTAACTAATGATCTGTAAAGTGGCATAAGAACCTTGCTATTTCTGCTACTAAAACCTCTTCCAATGCAACCAAGCATTTGACTGGCCTTGCTGGCTGCACTGCGGCATTGTGTACCAAATTTTAAATCATCTGACATAATAATTCCCATATATGCTCTAGTAATACCCATGCAAACATAACAATAACCTGCAGATCCTCCACCAGGTTTGTAAAGCATAAAATACCCCCATAAACAACATTTGAAACACCTTTAGCATTTTAAGTGTGATAGTAATGTACTAAGAAGGAACAAATCAGAAGTCAAATCTTATCTCAGAACTAGGACTCCAGGGGGAGATAGAGATGTTTAGTTAACTAGCATATACTTAAAATAAAAGTTAAGTTGTCATTTGAAAAAGGTAAGTGCATGTGTAAAAATGCCTAGATAGAAACATAGGGGCCGATTTATCAATGTCTGGTGGACATGATGCGCTGTAGCGTATCATGTCCGCCAGACATCGCTGAATGCTGACAGTATACGATGTCGGCATGTAACATTGCACAAGCAGTTCTAGTGAACTGCTTGTGAAATCTGACCCCCTGAAGATTTGCGGGCAATCGGCCGCTAGCAGGGGGTGTTAATCAACCCAATCGTATGAGATTGGGCGGATTCATGTCCGCAGCCTCAGAGGCAGCGGACGATTTAAGGAGCAGCGGTCTTAAGACCGCTACTTCTTAACTGCTGTTTCTGGCGAGCCTAAAGGCTCACGCGGAAACAGGGAAATCAGGGGCATTCGGCCCTTGATAAATCGGCCCCTTAATATAAATATAAATAACAGCAGCCGGAAAGGGTCAGAAGACCTCAACGCATTTCTCTCCGATGCAGTGGAGCTTTTTCAAGAGGATAATGTAACCAGTGAGTTACTCCATTATATCTGTGTAATTGGTACAAGCAACCTTATTAAAACTCAGACTTGTTTAAAAAACAAACAAATACAGAATACCATATAACGGGATCTGACATAAGAACCCAAACTATAACGTATAGTCTCTGCTGTTAAAGGGACAGCATACACTCATTTTTATATAACTGCATGTAAGAGACACTACTATAAAGAATAAGATGTACAGATACTGATATAAAAATCCAGTATAAAACTTTTTAAAAACTTACTTAGAAGCTCTCAGTTTAGCTCTTTTGAAAAGGTAGCTGGAAAGCCCACTGCAAGTGGGAAATAAGACACTCCCCCCTCCCCCTTCTTTTGCATATGAAAATACCCTTTACACAAACAGGAGCAAGCTGGAGAAGGTAGCTGACGGTATTCTCATAAAACTTTGGGGCTTGGTTAACCCTTTGAGTGCTAATGACGGCTCTGAGCTGTCACAGAGTTTCTCACTCTGGTGCTAATGATGGCTCAGAGCCGTCATGAGCACTCTCCCACCTTGAGGGAGATCTGGGGGCTCCTTACTGCTCCTACCTCGGCGATCCTGCCTGTAGAGTGACAGGCATTGCCGGGGCTTCACGTGATGTGTGGTGACGTCACGCCCAATTACGTGATGACGTCACAGCGCAACTTTATTTATACTTAACAATGTTAAGTATAGGAGGAGGGGGCCTGCTGCTTAGAAGCCTGTATCTCAGTCATCTAAGCAGCTATAGACCCCCAAGACCAATTGTTGGAAAGTTAATCGCCTAACCTTTCCAACAGTGTAAGTCTTGGGGGTCTTTAAAAAAAAAAAAAAAAAAAAAAAAAAAAGTTAAAAAAAATGTTTTCAGAATTTTCAAAAATAGAAAAAATTAAATAAAATATTAGCACCCAGGTGGGAAATGGCTTAGCAGCCAAAGGGTTAAGAGTCTAAAAATCAGAGCAATGTTATTTAAAAATAAGCAAAACTAAAACAACTTTATGGGCTATATAAACAGATCATCTACAAAACATTTATGTAAAAAAAAAATGAGTGTATAATGTCCCTTTAATAGTATAAGGTATAATACAATTGTTACGGTTGCCTCCAGGCTGGCTGGAAGTTGGACCGTAGAAAAGAATGCTCCTAGCGCTCACCAAAGGATCATCAGCACCATAGACACCATAGACTACTGCGTAGCCACCATAAGAATTGCAGACTCTGCGAACCACCGCTGCTGGGCTGGTATCTCGCCGTCTGCTCTGCGCCCTGGACCTACGACCAGGCTCCAGTAGGTGAACCTCTTCCTTCTGTAGCGTGAAGCAGGATCAGGAACAAGAGCTCTTACAAGAGCTCAGTAGCTAAGGGAGTATGAAGAGCCTAGCAATCCCTGTAGTGATTATAGCTGTCCCCTACAAACATGAGTCAAGGCTGGAAGTTAGAGGGTCAGAAAAGGTCTGATGTGCTGGAACACACAGCCTGCTTTTTTATTGAGGTTACATGCAAAAAAGGACACTCTCAGAGGGAGGCATAAAATCCCCAATCACACATTTGATACATTTAGATAGAGAGACAACGCCCTTTGACAGGCCATAGTAGAATTACATTACTTCAGCAGATAACAAGTTACACACAAGAAAACAATGCAGTCCATCTTATCAACAGCAGGCTGACTCTGGAGGTGATTAGACAATGGGAATGTTTATCACTAAACTTAATTAGAGCTGATGCCAGCAAACTTGCATTTAGAAAAATAGCTTCTTGAAGCTGAACAATGTTAACTCTTTCTGTCACATAGCACTTAATGGCACACAATGAAAACTAATGCTTTTGTAATAGTGCTCCCTTTCTGTGGAACACTCTGCCTGTGTGGTACTTGGTTCAGTAAGCCCTATTTACTGAACCAAGTGGGAGAAAGCCAGGGACAAGTTATTTTACAGGTCTGGGGACATAGTCTTAAAGGGGCATTGTTCACCAAAGTCACAATATGTCCCCAGACGGTTCTTAAAGGGCCATACACACCCAATAAAAGTTAACACGTTTTCAGGGGCACAATCTTCCAGGGGCCATAGTCATGAGGAAGGAGGCTGGCAAATAGGCTTCTCCACAATCCAGGGAAGCAGGGAAATTTTCCATTTAAAGGGCCAGTTACAAATAGCAGTTTGTAACATATCTCCCCTTTTGGAGGGAGACTAACCAGGCACCTGACCTTCTGTCGGTCAGTGCCTAAGTTAGTCTCGCAACCCACCCACAAATAAACATTAGCAGCAAAGTAGCCCCCCCACAATAAGTAGTACTGGCCTGTAGGTTCCAGGTTGTAGGATGAAAGTGTAGCATCCTCGGCCTTCCTGGCGCAGCTGGGCAAATAGCTGGTGGTACTTGGGGGGCAGAGGCCAGTGGCACTCTGCCCTGGTGCCAGCGCTTCTGCTGGGGTGAGGGGTTTGCAGGCCAGTCCTGTAACAAGGGGGTCTGTAGGGCAGAGGCCAGCAGTGCTCTGTCCTGATGCCAGCTCTTCTGCTGGGGGAATTGGGGCATAGTCCTGCCCGGTGGCAAAGGGAACATGGGGGTCAGTGGGGGTTAACATCTCCACTGTTAACCCTGGGCCCAAGTTAGGAGTTAGCTGGGGAGGGGGAGATTGGCTTACCTCCTCCTCCTGATACTCCGGCGGCCGTTGGGAAGGAAGGTCGATGCTCTCCGCTCCCCGTGGAACATGCTGAGGCTGGGGGGAGAGACCGGTTGTCTCCTCTCCCTGTAAGGCACACTCCGGCTGGGGAGGGAGATCGATGCTCTCCCCTCCCTGTAGCTGGGTCTGTCGCTGGGGATCTGGGCCGCCTGCCCAGCATCCCTGTAGGGCCGGTAGAGAGACTGCGGTCCCATCTCCACCTGCCTGCTGGGGGTCCTCCCAGGACCAGTCTATGAGGCCTGCTGCCTCGGGTATCTCTGGTTGGGGTTGGGGAAGGAGACCGGTTGTCTCTTCCCTCTGCACGGTATACTGCCGCTGGGGAGGGAGGTCGCTGCTCTCCTCTCCCTGTGGAACATGCTGTGGCTGGGGAGAGAGACCGGTTGTCTCCTCTCCCTGGAAGGCACACTCTGGCTGGGGAGGGAGGTCGATGCTCTCCCCTCCCTGTAGCTGGGTCTGTCGCTGGGGATCTGGTCCGCCTGCCCAACATCCCTGTAGGGCCGGTAGAGAGACTGCAGTCCCATCTCCACCTGCCTGCTGGGGGTCCTCCTAGGACCAGTCTATGAGGCCTGCTGCCTCGGGTATCTCTGGTTGGGGTTGGGGAAGGAGACCGGTTGTCTTTTCCCTCTGCACGGTATACTGCCGCTGGGGAGGGGGGTCGCTGCTCTCCTCTCCCTGTAACTCACTTTCTCGCTGGAGACCAGGTGTCCATACCCTCAAACTCCACAGTTGGCGCTCAAAGGCTCGTACCGCTTCGTTCTCAGTATCCAATTCCTGGATGATTCGACTGACTACCTCCTGCGCAGGGTCTGGACCATATCGGACTAGCCGCCTCTTTACCTCTGGAACGAAATCAGCGCCCTCATAGCGACGGATCCGGTTGAGGTGCTCTTCACAGGGTTCTGACCAGTGTCTTGTCAGCTCCATGCTGCTGTAGGTAGGGACGCTGCGCAGTGGCTAGCGTTGCCCTCAATAACTCTCCTACGATACCAGTGCTGTTGGGGTGCTGCTCCTTGCGCTAGGACGCCATCCCACCCCTGCCGCCAAATGTTACGGTTGCCTCCAGGCTGGCTGGAAGTTGGACCGTAGAAAAGGATGCTCCTAGCGCTCACCAAAGGATCATCAGCACCATAGACACCATAGACTACTGCGTAGCCACCATAAGTAATGCAGACTCTATGAACCACCGCTGCTGGGCTGGTATCTCGCCGTCTGCTCTGCGCCCTGGACCTACGACCAGGCTCCAGTAGGTGAACCTCTTCCTTCTGTAGCGTGAAGCAGGATCAGGAACAAGAGCTCTTACAAGAGCTCAGTAGCTAAGGGAGTATGAAGAGCATAGCAATCCCTGTAGTGATTATAGCTGTCCCCTACAAACATGAGTCAAGGCTGCAAGTTAGAGGGTCAGAAAAGGTCTGATGTGCTGGAACACACAGCCTGCTTTTTTATTGAGGTTACATGCAAAAAAGGACACTCTCAGGGGGAGGCATAAAATCCCCAATCACACATTTGATACATTTAGATAGAGAGACAACGCCCTTTGACAGGCCATAGTAGAATTACATTATTTCAGCAGATAACAAGTTACACACAAGAAAACAATGCAGTCCATCTTATCAACAGCAGGCTGACTCTGGAGGTGATTAGACAATGGGAATGTTTATCACTAAACTTAATTAGAGCTGATGCCAGCAAACTTGCATTTAGAAAAATAGCTTCTTGAAGCTGAACAAGGTTAACTCTTTCTTTCACATAGCACTTAATGGCACACAATGAAAACTAATGCTTTTGTAACAGTGCTCCCTTTCTGTTGAACACTCTGCCTGTGTGGTACTTGGTTCAGTAAGCCCTATTTACTGAACCAAGTGGGAGAAAGCCAGGGACAAGTTATTTTACAGGTCTGGGGACATAGTCTTAAAGGGGCATTGTTCACCAAAGTCACAATATGTCCCCAGAAGGTTCTTAAAGGGTCATACACACCCAATAAAAGTTAACACGTTTTCAGGGGCACAATCATCCAGGGGCCATAGTCATGAGGAAGGAGGCTGGCAAATAGGCTTCTCCACAATCCAGGGAAGCAGGGACATTTTCCATTTAAAGGGCCAGTTACAAATAGCAGTTTGTAACAACAATATACAAGGGTAATGGAACCTGGAAGTAGAATGCAGCTACAGCTTTTAGATTAAATGGGAAACAGGAACCCTATACGAAAGCATGGTATATATAAAGTAAGTGGAAGCTAAGTATGCAATATATGTACATTTATCTCTGGCATAACCAGTATCAGACCCTGTGTACTCTATATTAAATACTAATCACACTCCCACATAAAAGATATATGTAAATAGAACTCAATTTCATTACTAGATAGTGTTTTATGCAAGAAATTGACCAAAAAATATTAAATAATGAATACCTGAATATCCAGATCAATATTTAACCCTTTTGGACGTAGGCAGGGGCGTATCATGGCCCTTGTCATCAAGGCCGTTGCCTAGGGCAGCAGAATTGGGAGGGGCAGCACATCTGCCCTATCCTCTTTCTGAAAGCCAGCACACAGTACAGTGAGCAATAAAGGGCATGCTTTTACAGAGAACATAAGGCACGTGCGCTGATTATGGTCACTCTTTACAGACAGTGCTCTGTTAAACAGTTACTACATTTAGTTCCCCCGGCATTTTTGCAGTGGAAGCATTATTGGTGAGAAACTTGCCCGGGGATATGTTTACAAGGTGAGGCTGGAGGAGAAGACCTTGTGCCTATATGATGCCTCCTCTTGTCAGCTGTAGTGGGTCTGCGGGCGCAGTGCTTATTGCAGGTCTTAGTAACTAACAGACTGGATGCGTTTGTGCACTGCTTAGATCAGCTTGTAATGTCTAATCATAAACTCTCAGTGCTAATGTATGTTAGCTACTAACAGCTAGCTTTCTCTGCATTCATGAACCCATGGAGTAAATAGTAAACGGACACTTAAAAAGTTTCATTACTTGAATGATGGTAATTACTGTATGTTGTTGCATGTAAAGGGCAGTGGTTGTTTCAAAGTGTATTCTTCTTTCCCTCCCTTCCTCTCTCTCTTCTTTCCCTTTCTCCCTTCCTTCCTAAAATAAAGGCCCAAAACCTTTGTGGGGGCAGCAGAATTTAGAGTGCCTAGGGCAGCAGAAAACCTAAATACGCCACTAAACGTAGGCTATCCAACTCTTTAATCCAAAAGGTTTCTCTCTCTCTCTCACAAACTACTATTGGGGTAAGAATTGAATGGTCACACACAAAATGTTGGAAGGAAGACAGGAGCTTTAATGTATAGACTAACGGAAACCTTTTATCTTTTTAAGCTCTGTTAAGAAAAGAGGCCCACTTACCCTAGCACTTTGGAGTACCTGAATCCAAGCAAAATGATTTTAGCTTCATAGGTATAGATAGTGATTAAAACTTAAAGGGACAGTCTACACTTTAGTCATCTTAAAGTCTTACCATAGATTAAGCTGCAAATAGCCTCCTGCACCACTTTCTATTTCAAGCAGCAGGAATGATAAAACAGTTATTTTAATATGAATATTGTTTCTGGCCACATTGAAATGGCTGCCAAGCTCTGCTAACTGATGACATCACAGTCTGGGCTTCATCTAGGCACTCTGCTGAATAGCATTGATAGTCAGTTGAATCCAACTAGTGAGCCTTTTGTGATTGGATGCCATATGCAGCCTGGATTGTGATTTCATCAGTAGGCATTTTAAAATAACTATTTTGTAGCATTCATTCTGCATGATTTAGATATAGATATATTTCTGGTGCACCAGCTGCTGCTGATCAGCATGTGCAAGAATATCCAGACTATGAGCCCCATTTAACAAAACCTGGGGGGACAGGGTTTTCTTCTGCCAACCTGTCTGCCCGAGATCACAGAAAAAGGGCAGCAATACACTACCCACATTTAACATTGCACAAGTGTCAGTTTGTGCAATGCCACCCCCTGCTTATGCTAGCCCAATGACCCGCGAGTAGGGGCCAAATAAGAGCTGGCGTACAGGTTCAGAAGCAGTGGTCTGATGATCATTGCTTCTTAATTTTCGGCTGCGGGCCTATCTGGGGTGATTATAATCCGCCAATCAAGAGCTAGCAAACAGGTTCAGAAGCAGAGGTCTGATGACCATTGCTTCTTAACTATCACACAAGCCTGCAGTGAGGGGCACCCAAAGTTGCATATACAGCTTGACAAATGGAGCCCTATATGTATACGCATTTTGTGATTGGCTGATGGCTGTCACATGATGCAGTGTGAAGGAAAATTGAATTATGAAATTTGTCAGTAAAAAATCTACTACTCATTTGAAATTCAAACTAAATTCAGTTGCATTCTTTTTTTTATTATTAATTAATTAATTATGCTATTCAGCTATGTTTAGTGGTCTTTATAAATTAGCAATGTCATATATGGAACATAACATCTTTATTTCTAAACAATAATTGGTATTGTAAATTATATTTTTATTAATCAATAAAGTAAATGACTGGAAATAATCCCATTTTATATTATTTTTATGCTTGTTTATTTGTTTACCATTATAGGAAAAGATGTCACCTTATATGTATATATTATATACGTGACTAAAGAGTATTATAGAATGTTATGTAATTATATGTATTTTATCTTTTTTCTGTTTGCCAATATCTATCCCATGCACTTTCATTGCACCATCATCTAAGTTTAATCAAAGTTATATCTTTCTGGCTCTGAATCATGTCTTTAGTACAGCAAGTTATCATCTAAATGTAACAATTTATAAGTACAGTACAGCAAGTTATCATCTAAATGTAACAATTTATAAGTACGTTACATCCATGTACTGTCAAGATAAAATATAAGCAACTCAATTTCCTTATATTCAAATAATAAAAAAATAGATATAAATGGCCTTTAAAAGACTTGTAAAACATTCAAATAACTGATTTGAAATAAAATGTAAATGCTGAATGTCTTCGACCTTTAATTCTTTTTTTTTTTTTAATGACATGGATAATGTTCAACTTAATGAAGCAACAAGCATATTTACAATTTAGATGGGGAAGTGATTTTACCTACAATATTATGCATCGTGTTTCATAAGGCACATATGAGTATTGTAATTATAGATACATTAAAACAGAATGCAATAAATATGTATTTGCTCAAATCATGTGTGATTCTTTGTGCTATCCTAAATGTATTGTTTATTTTGTCACAATCAGTGAAACGGCTAGTTCAAATGTGGCAAGTTAATGCTAATTTTTTTGCACTCTATTATTATTTTGTATTTTCCTTTCTGTGACATACTTTATGTATAATACTTTGTTACTTATGGGCATTAATTTTATTCAGTGAAATTAACTTTATTAACATATTTATTTTTATATATGTCATGTGTGTGTGTGTCTATATACTGTATATATATGTATAATAAATATATATATTATATATTTTATATATATATATATATATATATATATGTATATATATATATATATATATATATATATATCAAAATAACAAGAGTATTGCATTGAGCAATGATACTTTTTTATTGGACTAACTATACATTTATAAGATGAAAAGCTTTCGGAAGAGTTCCTTCCTTTATCAAGTCTGAAGCAATACACAAGTCTGAAGCAATAGACTTGATAAAGGAAGGAACTCTTCCGAAAGTTTGTCATCTTATAAATGTATAGTTAGTCCAATAAAAAAGTATCATTGCTCAATGCAATACTCTTATTTTGATATCTAAATCTCTGGACTAACACAGCTACTCCAATCAACGTGTATATATATATATACACACACATAACTTGGAAGAAAACAAAGATACATTTTTAGACTACAAAACTGAGTCTTCTCAAATCACTCTCAAAAAATAAATAATTATTGAGGAGTGCTCAAGTAGGCCTGAGGCTTTCAGAGGACAAACCTACAGGGGGCACATTGCCTCAAGCAGCAGATGTGCTTTTATCTTTTTTGTTTCTTATGATAATCCATATTCATATTCCCAACCCTCAGCCACACTGGCCTAGGCACACACAGATACACACTCATACACCGTTATGAAGCCCAGACCCACAAGACACAAGCAGGATCACATCTATGTTTTATTTGATCTTTTAAATGTTGTTTCCTTCAATTAAGACTTATATTTGGGTTATCCAACCCTTCTTTCTTATTCAAATTTCTTTTTATGCCCTTTAACATCCATTTATTTTTATTGATGTAGGCAAGACAGATAATTATAGAGAGTATGTAACTAGCAATGCAAGGGTGTATACAAAAATGGTAAAATAAATGTGAGTTGAATGAAGTGGGGTATAAGGAGACAGTGAGATTACACACACACACACACACACACACACACACAAACACACAGACACACACACACACACACACTCTTACTACAATAATGTGCAACATTCTTATAGAGGGACCCATTTATCAAGGTGTCATTTTGTGATCCCCATGTAGTTTTGTGTCAAAGGTTGCTTAAAGAATTTATCAACCTACTAGCTCTATTAAAATGAATGGATTGTTTGTGCCAGCGAGCATGCCTTCAAACACCATTCATGTCAAATCGTTTGCAGCTAATTCTCATGCGGATTTTCCATTGTCCATCATTTATCACACCACTTTTCCAGGTTATTAATCAATCAAAACATTTGTGACTATATTAGTGTCAAATACTTTTTGCCAGCTTTTAGGTGGTGTATACAATGAGTTAATTAATAAGTGTTGGAAACAAATCACGAACAGCATAATATGTGCAAACAGAACAGTGTTGTGACAGAACATATTACATCAGAACAATCATCAGTATGTGTTGCATTTGCCCCCCTGGGCCATAGCTGACAATCCTCCTCTGATGTACACAAATAGATACATACATGTGTTGAAATACCAATTTAAAGTGTAAAGTGGCATTTTAAATGAAAAGTTACACCCTACTCTATATAAATAAATATTCCAGATGCTAATTATAAAAACTATGCTTGTGTTTCTTTAAAGAAAGATCACCCCTGGACACAGGCGAAGCGTAGAGGGAAGGGGCCTTTGACCCCTGGAGGAAGTGAGGCCATATTGGTGGGGAAGTGGTTGCTGGGCAGAGTCTGAGGGTAGGAGTAGGCAACAGCTGAGCGAGAAGACGACATCACAAGTTTCAGTTAATATTGACAGTGACAGGTTCGTCTCATCTGCTTAGCTTTGCCGGAGGGAGAATTTTGAGGGATTAGCTCAGCAGCTGAGGGCCGTGGGTGATTCAAAGGGCCCAGAATGGTTATTGGAGCAGCTGAAGGAAGTCATAGCACTCCCTCAAACGGAGCAGCCGGCGGAAGGAAGACAGTGACCGGCACAACATTCTAGACCTCCTGCTCGCCTCAATCCTGAGGCTGTGAGCAAAACTGAAAGAAAGAGGTGCAGTCCAAGCACTGGGGAAGATACTGGCAAGACAGCAGGTGTTTCAGGGAAGAGCATGGGTCGTGGGCGGTCAGGAGAGTTTGCAGGCCATAATAAATTTGGCTTTATGAGGCAGGTTGGTAGTTATAAGAGGCAGAAGGTTCAGTTTTCAGGTGAGGCACAGGAACTGAGAGAAAGTTACAGCCAAGTTAGGCCTGAGGTTAGTAAAAATAAGGCCACAGTAAGAAGAGGCCAGGACCTGAGTTACACCCTTATTGGGCCTGAAGAGAAGGTGAGGGAATTAAAGTGAATGTAAATTTTGATGCTAAAGTGCCCAGTTTTTAAAAATTTGATTAAAAACAGGGGCACTTTAATTCATCAAAATTTACATTTCACTCCTGTTGTGAAAAAAAACTTACCTTTTAAACTTGACAGCAGCTCCAGCTTCCTTCGGTCGTTGCAAGCCATTTCTGATGTCAGAAATGATGGATAGGTCATCCTCCAATCACGGCTTCCCCCCCGGGGGAATCAGTGTCTGATTCAATGCCATGATTGGAGGAAGCCGTATTCCTAATTTTAGACCCAGGAAGAGGCTTTTTTGACGGGTGGAGGAAGCTGGAGCTACTGTCAAATATTAAAAGGTAAGTTTTTTTTCACAACTGGAGTGAAATGTAAATTTTTATGAATTAAAGTGTCCCTATATTTTTTTTTTTTTTTAAATTCTCTTTATTGAAGAAGTACAGGTACAAGCAATCACGTGCGTACACAACATGTTGAATATCGATACAGTATCAGTAGTGAAACATTTGCTGACATAAAATACAAAGAAAAACGTCAGTTTCTATTCATAAAGCATAATGCACATGTAACCGGTCATTTTGAGATTAAGGCATTGAGATAACATGGAATAATCCATTCAGTGAGGATATACCACAATTAATTAAGTAGTATCTCATATTGCACCTGCACTTCTTAGTTTTTCATATTAATTGAGTAACCTATTGACAGAATAAAGAAAATAAAACTTACTAAACTTTAACATTTATACTAAACAAAACAACACAGATCCCCTATAGGAGCAGGGGTACATGGGCAGCTGCCGTGATATGAAAGAGTCATATTTATTGAAACCCCAGTCAGACAAGTATGAGAAGTAACAATACACCAACTACTCAGCATGTATTGACCGTCAAATTGCACTATCAGGTAGGAATCTTTCAGTAAATATCTGTCTAGTGACTGACTAAGTTAGTGGCCTCTTACGGGGAATATGGCCGCCTGGATAAGTAAATATGGCTGCCGTGACACTGCAATTATATGAATATCTATTAGTCTCTTAGTATATATGAGTGGGATATGCATATTCTGGGGCTGCTTGGAATGATTAAACATGTGTGGCTATAGTTCACTGAGGGAGCTGATACCTGTGTATAGCCCACGATTTGCAAAAACTTTTTTCATTCTAAGGATACATCTAGGAAAAATAGTGGTAGCTGTGATCATGATGTTAGTTTCCAAAGCCTAATACTGAACAGAGTGCTACTGATAAATAGTCTATTCTTACCTGCCTAAATGGTTACCCTGACAATGCATGTATGTGAATACCAAATGTTTTCTTAACAAACATACCTGATATATGCATGTTTATAGGCTCCAGCACCTGGTACAATACCAACACTATCAGAGCTAATCACTGGTTGTGGTAAAATATTTAATTAAGATACACTGAAACTGGTGCTAGTACAGCTGCCTTGAGATAAATATAAATCAGCATGCAAACTCACTCTGAATTAACAGAGTTCGTAGTAGGAGTAAACAGGTCTTATCTGATCCACATAACTCAGCTCACGTAAAAAGCATAGACTTACGATTAATGCAGTACAAGGGATTCTGTTCATCCACACCACACATAAATCAGCAGTATAGTATAGCAGGTGTTATACTTAACAACGCAGCGAAGATTCTATCTGAGGTTAAAAAAAATGCCATAAATTGCAACTTGTCAACATCACTGAAGAGCCGTTCTGGTTTTTTTTTTTGTTTTGTTTTTTTGCACAGTTACAGAAGAATCAGCATACGCCGACCCACTGTGATATATCATTTCACACAGGTTAACAGTCAAGTTAATGCAAAACAGAACATGACACGCACAAGCTACAACATAATTACAACTGAAAAGCGAGACAAAAATCATATGTGTTTAAGTACATTGTAATGCTAACGTTAATACAGCACAGCCTCAAAACAGATTTAAGTTCCAAACAATGTCCCTGATGTAAGTCCTTTGTTTGCAAAAAGGGCCTTGAAGGGCCGTTGCTGCAGCATTTTCTGATGAACCTGCTCATAAAACTCGGCATGTCTCACATGCGCCCAACATTCAAAAAGAACCCTCATGGAAGTAATAGGCCAGTCGACAAGTTTATCCAAAAAGTATACCCATCAACATCTGTCTCATCAGCCAATGCCCTCTGCTCCATGGGTAGTTCGCAGCATGTTCTCCCTGCATTTCAGGAGCTTGAGCATAGTCGCCACTGATCCACTTCCCTGCAGCAGACACCCACCTTGGCAGTATGCATCCTCCAGTAACTCTTGAACGAGGAAGTGTGTGTCAGGGTTACACTGCAGCAGAGGCGCAGCGTCCTCTGCCCCGCTGCTCTGCATCGGCACTGTGTCCCCTGTGCCCTTGTTGAAGTTATCCGCTCTTTGTTGCGGTTCACAGTAGGAGTTCTTTAAATTCAGAAAGTTAATGTCTGGTGGGAGTGGGCCACACAGCTGCGGCCATATCTGTCGCCCCTGCGAGCTCTCAATATGTCTTGGCTGATTGATCTCTGGGGTCGCATCAACCCTGTCACCGATGCCCACGTCTAGTATAGACGCTAGAGAAGGTCCGTGTATTTTGACATGCTCCCATAAGCTGAGGTGCGTGGGTGATATCTCGGTCATCAATGTCAGTGCCTCCTTCCCAATCTGTGAAGGAGCTGCGGTCATGGGGATGTTATCTGTTTCCTTGGCCTGGGGCACTGTAGCGGTAGTTAAAAACCGTGAGGCAGATCCCTGCCGGCTGGGAACAGATTTCTTGGGGCGGGAAGTCTGCTCCGGTATCCTCACCATTGTGTAGAGATCCGTGCAGGACGAAAGTAGTCTGTCCAGTCTGGGCAGGAGCATGGCCTGTATTTCAGCAAAAATGTAGTTGTTGGCCGCTGCTTCATCAGTGTTGGACAATCCCATTGCGGGAAGGAGGGTGATAATATGCAGGTATCGAACTATGTACAACGTGGCAGTAGAGCAAACGCCACGGCGCCAGATGGCCTTCTTAGCCTTGTACTGCAACCGGGGGCTAGGGCCGATGGAACGCCCTACACAAATAATGTATCGACTGGCGATGACCAGAGCAGGGTCTCCCAGTAAGATGTGTGCTGTGGGGGTCTAGATGGTCTCTGAATATTTCGGAAAAAGCCACTTATTTGGCTGGTAGTATCAGAGCTCTTGTAGCTTGCTTCCATCCAGAAGTCCCGCCCACCGGAAGTCCCTCAAGTGTCCCTATATTTAATCAAATTTTTAAATACCGGGCACTTTAGCATCAAAATTTACATTCACTTTAAAGGAAAATGTCTCATTTAAATCAGGTTTTTCTAAACAAAGGCAGGGTAGTGGGGAGGAGGTTCAGATGCAAGACCTGAGTGACAGCCAATTGAATCTTTTTGGCCCTGCAGTTCCTGTTAGTCTTGGTTTAACTCCTAGTGTTTTTAGTTTAGGGGTTCCTGGGTTGCGGGAGCAGGTTCATTTTAGCAAAGTTATTGGGGATTTATTGTGTAGTTTGAGGGCCCTTTGGGAAATCCTTCCCCTCCTGTTATGGATTTTGTAATGGAGGAGGTGGGTATGTTGAATTGGTTCTAACTTCTTCAGATGAGGAGTTTGTCCCTCCCACTCCCCTATATCAGATGTAGGGGGGTTGTTTCCTAAGGATTGTGATGTGATTTTTAAGGAGAGAATTTTTCCCTGGTAAGGGATCTAGTGGTGTTACTTTTAAAAAAGGCGTGGGAAGAAGGGGAAGGCGTGTCTCATCTGTCACTTTGCTTTCTGCAGGGGCTCAGGAGAGTGTTAGATGGCCTGTCAGTTGGGCAGTTCTAATAAATGTGACGGAAGAAGGTGACGGCCTTGAAGAGTCTTCTTTTGGCACAGAGAGCATCAATTTGGATCCGGACGAGGGCCCCTCGAGAGCGTCCTCATCTTTGTCCTCATGGGATCAGGTGAGCACGGCAAAACATTCATGCCAGGCCTTAAGGGGAGAGGAGCTGGTTTGTTTATGGCCCATATGGCCAGTAGGTCAAGTAGGGAGGGCGTGAGGGTGGGATGGCTGGTTTGATCAAGTGTTGCTGCAGGGAATAAGAGAGAGAAGGGAGAAAAAAAGAAGGGGAGGGGAGAAAAGGGAGGGAAAGGAACGAAGGAAGGGAGGGAGAGAGAGAGAAGAGAAAAGTGGGGAGGGAGAGGAGAAAAGGGGGGAGGAAAAGAAAAGAATGAAAGAAGGAGTTGAGAGAAAGGAGGGAGGGAAAGAAAGAATGGAGGGAGGAAGGGAGGGAAAAAGGGAGAGAGGAAGGGAGGGAAAGAAGAATACATTTTGAAACAATCACTGCCTTTCACATGCAACAACATACAGTAATTACCATCATTCAAGTAATGAAACTTTTTAAGTGTCCGTTTCCTATTTAATCCATGGGTTCATGAATGCAGAGAAAGCTAGCTGTTAGTAGCTAACATACATTAGTGCTGAGAGTTTATGATAAGACATCACAAGCTGATCTAAGCAGTGCACAGACGCATCCAGTCTGTTAGTTACTAAGACCCGCAATAAGCACTGCACTTGCAGACCCACCGCAGCTGACAAGGGGAGGCAGCATATTGGCACAAGGTCTTCTCCTCCAGCCTCACCTTGTAAGCATATCCCCAGGCAAGTTTCTCACCAAACTTCCACTGCAAAAATGTTGACGGCTCTAAATGAAGCAATGGTTTAAAGGAGCACTGCCTGTGAAGAGTGACCTTAAAAGCCTGCACTTTATTGCTCACTGTACTGTGTGCTGGCTTTTAGAGAGAGGATAGGACAGATGTGCTGCTCTCCCAAATCTGCTGCCCTAGGCACCAGCCTTGTTGGCCTAGACCATAATACGCCCCTGTCTATTTGTGTGCTAATGCAGTGGTGTATTTATGTTTTTTGCTGCCCTAGGCACTCAAAATTCTGCGGCCCCCCCAAGAATTTGGCCTTTTTTGGCCACAATATTTTTGCTCAGAGAGTAACATAATTTTTTTTTTCATGGCATTTCCAAAGTAAATGTTCACCAAACACACATACACAGGCACATAGACACACACTTAGGGGCCGAATTATCAAGGGCCGAATGGCCCCTGAACCCCCTGTTTCCACGCAAGCCTTCACTTAAGACTGCTGCTCCTTAACTGGTCCGCTGCCTCTGAGGCTGCGGACATTAATCCGCCTGAACCTATATGATCGGGTTGATTGACAGCCCTGGAACTACTTGTGCAATGTTAAATGCCAACATGATACGCTGCATAGTCACAGACACATACTCATATACACACACATATGTGTATATATATATATATATATATATATAATTATATATATATATATATATATATATATATATATATATATATATATATATATACAAATAGTACAGAGAGGAGGATTGAGTATACTTTTTATCAATCAAAGATGGACCAAAGGCTGCACAGTGTTTTCAACGCTTTATTACTAAAATATACACATTGAGCTTGATAGCTATGGGCCGTCTATTCTCCACCCATATTTCAAATAGTAAACACATACACAAAAATTAAAAAGCATAGAAGGCAAAGAGAAGCAAAAATGTTGTAAAAATATATCACACCATAATAAGAATTCCTGATACTGCAGTATGCTGCTAGGAAAATCGTGACATTCTTCCTTATGTAATTAAATAACCTTACTGGCTAACATAAAACAAGAAATAAAATCCTAAGCATTATGCATAAAGCAAATGAATAAGTAGTGGGGCCCCAGAGTAGAACAGAAAAAATGTTAACGTTCCAGAAGTCCTAGATGTGCAACCAGGCACTCAAGTGTTAAAAAACACGCACTAGTATTGATGTAAAGAACTTATTACAATACAGTCAAATCGATGTCAAGTTGGCGCTATGCGCTGATGACTGTGTAACTTGTAACTTTATACAATTTCATCTGTAACATTTTCAAGGGTAGTATCCACTTTGTATCAAGTGTGCGATAAAGAAAAGATACAACATGGTATCAGCAGTCTTTTCAACAGCTTTAACACAGACTTCTCATGGGTAGCAAGACTTTATGGCCAAACCTCACCTGTAATACACAGACGCTTCGTCCTCCACTGGACAGGGTTAGAACAACTGTGATTCTGTGGTTTCCCAGCATGTGTGGTTCTTTTTTGGGGGTTGGCGTCTTCACTTGCTGTTTGTGTTGCAGTGCATCGAAACACCTGTGTGTCAATTCAGCGTGGTTGCTTGCTCCGCCTATTCGTAGCGCTGATGAGCCACTGATGACGTAAGAGCTATGAATAGGTGGAGCAACCTCCACTAACCCTGTCTAGTGGAGGACGAAGCGTCTGTGTATTACAGGTGAGGTTTGGCCATAAAGTCTTGCTACCCTTGAGAAGTCTGTGTTAAAGCTGTTGAAAAGACTGCTGATACCATGTTGTATCTTTTCTTTATCGCACACTTGATACAAAGTGGATTGTATATATAAAACACAGGAATGGACCGCACTAACACACTGGACTGGGTACACATCCTAAGCCACTGTTAACTCCACAGCCCTGAACACTGACAGACAGCTGCACAGTTCCCAGCAACCCAGACAATTAACCCCTGAACAGCCTGAGTGACAGGCCCGCAGGGAAGCATTTGGCGCCAAAGGATCAAACCCAGGACCACATCAAGGTCTCCCCCTTCCTGGGACCCTAAACCAGCACCCACACAATGCATACTTTCAAACAAACCAACTGGAAACCTCCCAGGGTGACACAGGCTTTTGTAATCTCCCCTATGTAAATACAAAACACAAGAATGGACCGCACTCACAGACTGGACTGGGTACACATCCTAAGCCACTGTTAACTCCACAGCCCTGAACACTGACATACAGCTGCACAGTTCCCAGCAACCAAGGCAGTTAACCCCTGAACAGCCTGGGTGACAGGCCCACAGAGAAGCATTACAAACATTATAAACACTTAAAAAGATTATTTGTAACCTCTGGTGCGTATGATAAGTGCTTATCCGCAGTTCCTTTATATACAAAGTGGCAGTTCCCAATCCCCTCGGCAGATAAACCGCGTCCAGAGGGATGGTGCAAATTTGCAAAAATAGACGTGTTCCTTTAATGTATTCCCCTCAGCGGCAATTGATCGGCAACTGACCACGTCCAGAGGGACTGTAATAAAAAAAAAAAAAAAGGTACTTTGAGTAGATTCAAACACCTCCGTTGAGGCTCCTGTATTATTCTTGTTCTTTACTCTCTTAGAATTATATCCAGCAGTTGGTTTGCAGGGCTCCGGTGGCGGTTGTTCGTCACCTGACTCCCCTCTGTGCTTTAGAGGTTGGAAGGCACGTATTAGCGTAATGGCTGCGGGTGGCAGTAATCAATCAGGTGTGCCATTTCTTCTTCCTTTTGATATCCTAGGCGCCTTAGGAAAAAAAGGAGTGTGTAGCACTGAGAAAGTTTTTCACCAAACGAAATTCAAATTTTGAACACAAAGTCCAATAAAAAGCCAAAACACGGTGGCTTAAAAGCGGCTATAGGTCTGTACTGAGTCACAGCAAGTTCTGGTAAATGCGTTTTACCCAATGGGCTTTATCAAGACATGCATATACTGCTCACTTCAGGCTTAAATAGGGCTCCCTTCTTTTCAATTGGTTAGGATTCCACCTGTTTATTCCTCTTGAAAAGGTGGATTTTATTTAAGGAGGAATTATTATTTAAATTTCCAAACTTGACATGATTAAATTTCCAACACAGACATGATTAGCTCAATGCTGCATAACATTTAAAAGAATTATTTTTGTTGTTTTTAAATATTTCACTTACATATATAATAGTTGTATAGCTGCAAATCCAAATGGATATTATTCAACAAAGAGTGGTACAAGAAATACAAATCTAAAATTGTGTGAATAAAGCAATACGTTAGAATAAGTTTATTTGAGGAGGTTTTATTTAATGGATTTATGAATTTATTTCAACTAAGGATGTGTAGCTGAATACTGCTTATCATTAATGAAATAGTTATTGTGAATAGTGATATATAGCTTTAATTCCTATGAATATATCTCAACAAAGAGAAGTGTAAACTGGATGTATGAATGGAATAATAAGCTAAAGAGATAATCTAGCTAGTGGTGTAATTTCCACACTAAAGGACATCTTATTAGGGTATACCAATATGCATAATACTGGGGATTAAAGGAGGGGGATAGAGGTTAGGAATGGGACATATGGACTTTATAGGAAAGGAGAGATATCAATTTCAGAATTTTAACCTCCTGGTTGGAGAGTGTCTAGTTTTTTTTCTGCTTCTGCTCTGAGTAGTTTCTTTGCCCAGTCTCCTCCTCTCCAATCGGGTTTTATTTTCTTAATGACCCAATATCGGAAGTCTTTAAGATTGTTATTATGTACTTCCCAGACGTAACTTAAATATGTGTGTCTAGATTACCCCTATCGATGCAGGACAGATGTTCCCTGATTCTTTCACGTAATGGTCTGGTCGTTTCACCAATGTAAATTTTTTTGCATGAACATTGAATTGCATAATGATGCCCTTGTCTTGGCATCTAATCATGTCCTTAATGTTAAATTTAAAATTGTTAGTTTCTTATTTAAGAGTTTTTAATTTACTACTATATTCTATATACTATATAGCAAAAAACAGGGAAAGAAACCATTTAACTGGTTGCCTTCTATGCTAACTTTATAACTCTTGTTTTTGAGTTTTTTCAGTTCACTCTGGGCTAGTAGGCTTTTTAAATTCTTTGCTTTTCTATATATAACTCTTGGCTGCTCAGTTACTTTTTCCACCTATAATGGGGTCTGTTTGAACCAGTGAATCTGTTTTTAAAATTTTGGCTATGAGTTTATTATCATGATTAAAATCAGTGATAAATGGCACATCAATGACAGAGGTGTCTTTTTGTTGGTTTTTCCCTTTCTTTGATTGATATGTGAGGAGGCTGTCTCTTTCCCTTTTTCAATATCCTTTTTAGCTTGTTGAATTATTATTGGATCATATTCTCTTTCTATGCATTTCTGTTCTAAAATTCAAATTTGTTCCTGATAATCTAAAGTTCTGGAGCAATATTCTCCTTCCCAACAGGAAGCTGCAAGAGGACACCCACAGCAGAGCTGTCTATATAGCTCCTCCCCTAACTGCCACCCCCAGTCATTCGACCAAAGACAAGCAAGAAAAAAAGGAGAAACTATAGGGTGCAGTGGTGACTGTAGTTTAAAAATAAAAAACACCTGCCTTAAAATGACAGGGCAGGCCGTCGACTGGATACACCACAAGATAAATAAATTTATCAGGTAAGTATAAATTTTGTTTTCTCTTGTAAAGGTGTATCCAGTCCACGGGTTCATCCATTACTTGTGGGATATCAATACCAAAGCTTTAGGACACGGATGAAGGGAGGGACAAGGCGGGAACTTAAACGGAAGGCACCACTGCCTGTAAGACCTTTCTCCCAAAAATAGCCTCCTGAAGAAGCAAAAGTATCAAATTTGTAGAATTTAGAAAAGGTATGAAGCGAAGACCAAGTCGCCGCCTTACAAATCTGTTCAACAGAGGCCTCATGTTTAAAAGCCCATGTGGAAGCTACTGCTCTAGTAGAATAAGCTGTTATTCTTTCAGGAGGCTGCTGGCCAGCAGTCTCATAAGCTAAGCGTATTATACTTCTTAGCCAAAAAGAAAGAGAAGTTGCCGAAGCCTTTTGGCCTCTCCTCTGTCCAGAGTAGACAACAAACAAAGCAGATGTTTGACGAAAATCCTTCGTAGCTTGTAAATAAAACTTTAAAGCACAAACCACATCAAGATTGTGTAATAGACGTTCCTTCTTTGAAGAAGGATTAGGACATAGTGAAGGAACAACAATCTCCTGATTGATATTTTTATTAGATACCACCTTAGGAAGAAACCCAGGTTTGGTACGTAACACTACCTTACCTGCATGTAAAATCAGATAAGGGGAATCACATAGTAAAGCAGATAACTCCGAAACTCTTCGAGCCAAGGAGATAGCTACTAAAAACAGAACTTTCCAAGATAAAAGCTAATATCTATGGAATGCAAAGGTTCAAACGGAACCCCTTGAAGAACTTTAAGAACTAAATTTAAACTCCATGGCGGAGCAACAGGTTTAAACACTGATCCTAACTAAAGCCTGACAAAATGCCTGAACGTCTGGAACCTCAGCCAGACGTTTGTGCAAAAGAATAGACAGAGCATAAATCTGTCCCTTTAAGGAACTAGCTGACAAACCCTTCTCCAATCCTTCTTGGAGAAAATATAATATCCTAGGAATCCTGAACTTACTCCATGAGTAACCCTTGGATTCACACCAATGAGGATATTTACACCATATCTTATGATAGAATTTCCTGGTGACAGGCTTTCGAGCCTGAATTATGGTATCAATGACCGATTCGGAAAAACCACGCTTTGATAGAATCAAGCATTCAATCTCCAAGCAGTCAGACGTAGAGAAATTAGATTTGGATGTTTGAAGGGACCTTGAAGTAGAAGGTCCTGCCTTAGCGGCAGAGTCCATGGTGGAAAGGATGACATGTCCTCCAGATCTGCATACCAAGTCCTGCGTGGCCACGCAGGGGCTATCAAGATCACTGAAGCTCTCTCCTGCTTGATCTTGGCAATCAGACGAGGGAGCAGAGGAAACGGTGGAAACACATAAGGTATTGTCCCTTGGGGACATTGTGTTTCCATTTCTTCAAGTGGCAGCTGTTATAATGTAATTTTTGTAATTAGGTTATTGTCTACAACCTCAATGTCAAGATCCAAAAATGTAATAAGGTTCTTACTATAATTATGAGTGAAATAGATTCCCATATCATTTCAATTCATGTCAATTATTTTATTATCAAGTTCAGGTTCGCTCCCTCTCCAAATGAAAAACAAGATCATCAATGCATCCTTTGTATAGCACAAGATTCGCACCCAGACTATGACTATGATCCTCCCAATATCCCATAAAGAGATTTGCATAGCTGGGTGCGAATCTTGTGCCCATAGTGCTTAATTTTCTCATAGTTTCTCTTTGTGTGGTTTTGTAATCCGTGTTTTCCTTTTTATCTACTAATTTAATTTAGTGTTACTATGTTATTCTCTACAGTTTCAAGTGAATTCTCCCATGATTTCCTTAAAATATTAAGTAATGTAGTTGAGGCATTTTCTAATGCATCATTCCATTCTTTCTGTAGATTTTCTTAAGTTCAAAAGTGCAATTTGTCTTAACCTCAATCCACTAGGTATAATACCTAATGTGATATATTTGTCTAAAAATTTTAATTCCATTTTTTTTTTTTTATAAGATTTTTATTGAGGTTGTGCGGAAACCAATACAGCTTATGTAGAATAATATATCAAAAGGCATACATAAATGGTACATTTCAAATATACTGCTTCCATATTAATAGATAAGATTTATAACACAGGTAATACTATGGAAGAATCTGGAACCTCTTTTTATATGAACACAAAACACAAGATGTTTCCTCGTTGAACGCTGGGGGCAACTCCTGTACTTTTTGGTACTTATTAAAAACTCTGGAGGAGGAATATGGATAATTGAAGGAAATCTAGAATAGGTTGACATTTAGTGTGTCATGGGATATTAACACTGAGGGCGCCATTCACACGTTCAAATATTATGGAAAAGTATGCAGGTATGATACAATAATTCAAATGCGATAAATAAGTTAGAAGGTAAAAATTCGAATGGTATCAAAAATGAAGGCGTCATTTATAAATTCAAATAGTATGGTATAGTAAATAAGTGTGATATAATATCTAGGATGCGGTATAGGCAAGAGAAACCGCATAGTTATCCCTCCCAGAAAAGGGGGGTATATTATGGTGGGGGGAGGAGGAGGTTAGAATTTGGGTACAACAAGTGGAATATATCGAATATGCACCATATGTTAGCAGTTGTAAGTTTAATGGTTACAATAGGAGCGCTGATAGAGCCTATGTTGAGTGTACGCATAAACCTGTCTCAAAGGTCCTAATCATAGGTGAGAGCTTGCACTCCACTAAAATCATGCGAGAGGGGATCTTGCTGCCCCGGCCGCTGGCAGACCGCCCCCATATAATAAGATTATTAATAGTTGTTTAAAGACATGCCAAGGGAATAAACTGAGACATTTAACTTAAACTTTTGCAACCAACTCTCTACAGCAGTATAAAGGTATGTGGGGAATTTCTATATAATAATGGCAGAATATTCATAAAGGCATACTCTTTTAGATGTACCTAGCAAGTAAAACATATAGTAAAATAAACAGGGGGCTAATGCTAATCACGTGGAGGTATATGTGAGATGGGTTTCCAGGTAAATAGTAGGCTTAACTGCCTATGTGGCACACTTATATGTGACTCTGATGATTGGAAAGTACCACCTATATAAATTGATTATGACTAGCCTGGATTATTTGGGACTCAGATAACACTAACTCCAAGAATTAATCATGTCACCTCTACCTTCAAAAAGACATGAATTGGAGAAGATAATTCTAAATAATATAAAATATTATACTGTAACTGAGTGAACAAAATAGATGTTAGTTGTTTTCTCTCATAACAATAATTATAGACACTCCACATTAAACAGAGACACCAGCAGTAACATGGCTTAAATTACCTTAGGTTAACTCATGCAGCAAAAATATAATAAACATACTAACTGTCTATTAGAGCTGCCTGTGACACATAGGATCAGTAACAAATTATTTATATACCGGCTCACAAACTGCCCTATGCTGACATTAACAATTTAGCCACTAACTGGAGCAATCAAGTCCCTATTAATACAGAGTATAACTTATATGTGAATAGCTATTAAGCTTCTATATAGATTCTTTCAGGAAGTGGCAAGAAACATATGAACAACTCAAGTGAGTGGCATAACTTATAGGATCTCAACCCTTAAGCCTGAATCAGTAAGCAAACAAACCACATCAGTAATTTTTATGCAAGATCTCAACTCACCACCCTTTAGATACATAAAGCAATCAGTGCATATAATTTTAAACTTTTTTACCGGTATACTATTGAACAAATAAACAAAGTCAGCAGCTAAAAAAAAAAAGAAAAAAGCCAGAACAGTTCGTTTGATGTTTTGCTATAAACTTTTCTATAACTACCAAGAAAGTTCTAGGCAATATCAAAGTGATGGGCTGATAGAGTCACTGATAGAGAGTCCAGTCCCTTCCCAAGACTATCCAATGCCATGCCTGAGGCCAGCCTGTCCAAAGAGTGGTGAGTAGTAGCAATGCATCAGATACCGGGATGACAAGTGGCCAAACTCGCTTAAGCCCTACATTACAAAACGTCCACTATCAGGGGAAACCGCATGAGCAAGGCCTAACAATTCTGGATAATTCTCGCTTCTGCAAGGCTGTTTATAGCGGTGATTGGGGCTAGATTGCTGGGCGGATGGCAGTGAAGACATCGGGGCATAAAAGAGAGCATGTAAGTTTGTTGCCTTTGTAGCGCAATATGCGCTGTATAACTCTAGGGTCCTGCGACTGTTGTCATATATCTTGGGAGAAGTCACCTGTGGTTTACCCTCTGCTTGTCTATGTCGCAGAGCTAATTCAAGTGCTGTATGTGCGGACGCACCAACTGGAGGAGTAGCCTCTGAGGATGTTGTATGCCCAGCCGTGGGGGTCTTGTCTTCGGCAGCATTCCGGAACAGGTGATCCGCTGCATGCCCACACTCCACCACTAAACTCTTGTAATGAGGGGATAGAGGATGCCAGGGCCCCGAAGCGTCATACCCTGTGGGGGTAGCCATGTAGTTGGGTGAGTGAGCTGCATGTTCCACAGGGGTGCCATCCATCCACTTAGATGCCAAAATGGTTAGTTGTTCAAATACACCACAGCACCCATCAAGAAAGGTGTATATATCCCTCATAATTTGTTCCGCAGTTTGCATAGTTGAAGTAAGTGGAGGGCGCCTTGCTTAAGGATAATGTTGGGCCCAAGATGGCCGATTTCAGAGCCGCCGTGATATATGTGCCAAAATCGCAGAATTCAGTCAATTTAGTGAAGCTCTCAGTAGAATCTGCCCCCCCCTCCATTTTTGTTTTAATTCAGTGGTCATTCATTTTTCTAGCTTAAACATAGCTTGTTTAATATAACAATTTGTGCTGTACGTATTTCCTTCTTCATTCTCTAATATATCTTTGAGAGTTTTCTCTCTCCAAAGAAAAATATCATCTTCCATCCTAGGGCTGCTGTCTAATCAGGAGTGACTGTAAAGATATGTGTCTAGATTACCCCTATCGATGCAGGACAGATGCCAAGACAAGGGCATAATTTATGTAATTCAATGTTCATGCAAAAAAATTTACATTGGTGAAACAACCAGAACATTACGTGAAAGAATCAGGGAACATCTGTCCTGCATCAATAGGAGTAATCTAGACACATATATTTACAGTCACTTCAGGGAAGTACATAATAACAATCTTAAAGACTTCCGATATTGGGGCATTAAGAAAATAAAACTCGATTGGAGAGGAGGAGACTGGGCAAAGAAACTACTCAGAGCAGAAGCAGAAAAAAAAACTAGACACTCTCCAACCAGGAGGTTAAAATTCTGAAATTGATATCTCTCCTTTCCTATAAAGTCCATATGTCCCATTCCTAACCTCTATCCCCCTCCTTTAATCCCCAGTATTATGCATATTGGTATACCCTAATAAGATGTCCTTTAGTGGGGAAATTACACCACTAGCTAGATTATCGCTTTATTTTATTATTCCATTCATTCATCACTTCTTTTTGTTGAGATATATTCATAGGAATTAAAGCTATATATCACTATTCACAATAACTATTTCATTAATGATAAGCAGTATTCAGCTACACATCCTTAGTTGAAATAAATTCATAAATCCATTAAATAAAACCTCCTCAAATAAACTTATTCTAACATATTGCTTTCTTCACACAATTTTAGATTTGTATTTCTTGCACAACTCTTTGTTGAATAATATCCATGTGGATTTGCAGCTATACAACTATTATATATGTAAGTGAAATATTTAAAAACAACAAAAATAATTATTTTAAATGTTATGCAGCATTGAGCTAACCATTTCTGTGTTCTAAGTCAAGTTTGGAAATTTAACTAATAATTCCTCCTTAAATAAAATCCACGTTTTCAAGAGGATTAAACAGGTGGAATCCCAACCAATTGAAAAGAAAGGAGGCCTGTTTAAGTCTGAAGTGAGCAGTATATGCATGTCTTGATAAAGCCCAGTGGGTGAAACGCGTTGACCAGGACTTGCTGCCACTCAGTACAGACCTATAGTCGCTTTTAAGCCACCGTGTTTTGGCTTTTTATTGGACTTTGTGTTCAAAATTTGAATTTTTCCTAAGGCGCCTAGGATATCAAAAGGAAGACGAAATAGCACACCTGATTGATTACTGCCACCCGCAGCCGTTACGCTAATACGTGACTTCTGACCTCTAAAGCACAGAGGGGAGTCAGGTGATGAATACCCGCCACTGGAGCCCTGCAAACCAACTGCTGGAAACCAACTGCTGGATATAATCCTAAAAGGGTAAAGAACAAGAATAATACAGGAGCCTCAACAGAGGTGTTTGAATCTACTCATGGTACTTTTTTTTATTTACCACTATTAAAGTCCCTCTGGACGCAGTCAGTTGTCGGTCAATTGCAGCAGAGGGAATACAATAAAGGAATACGTCCATTTTTGAAAATTTGCACCATCCCTCTGGACGCTGTATATCCGCCGAGGGAATTGGGAACTGCCACTTTGTATATAAAGGAACTGCGGATAAGCACTTATCATACACATTAGAGGTTACAAATAATATTTTGAAGCAAAAATGTATCACATTTGATTTCTTTTGCCAATATTAACATTTTATTTGTTTTGCAACATTGCAACATTTTATTTATATTGCCACATTGTGATTTATAAGCTGCATCTGTTTTTTTCTACATTGCTGCATCATTTGATGTGATCATTTCTTGTTTTATATTGGGAGACGTCCCTAAACATATTTGCCTAGATTACGAGTCTTGCGTTAGCCTTAAAAAGCAGCGTTGAGAGGTCCCAACGCTGCTTTTTAATGCCCGCTGGAATTACGAGTCTGGCAGGTACAGGTGTACTGCTCACTTTTTTTCCGCGACTCGAGCATACCGCAAATCCACTTACGTAAATTGCGGATCCTATCTTTTCAATGGGATTTTCCTAACGCCGGTATTACGAGTCTTGGAAAAAGTGAGCGGTACAGCCTCTCCTGTCAAGACTGATACCACATTTAAAAGTCAGTAGTTAAGAGTTAAAGAGTTAAAAGTACACTAACACCCATAAACTACCTATTAACCCCTAAACCGAGCCCCCCCCCCACATCGCAAACACTATATTAAAATTTTTAACCCCTAATCTGCCTAACCGGACATCGCCGCCACTTCAATAAATGTATTAACCCCTAAACTGCCACACTCCTGCCTCGCAAACACTAGTTAAATATTATTAACCCCTAATCTGCCGTCCCTAACATCGCCAACACCTACCTACATTTATTAACCCCTAATCTGCTGAACCCAACGCCGCCACCACTATATTAAATTTATTAACTCCAAAATCTAAGTCTAACCCTAACCCTAACACCCCCTAACTTAAATATTATTTAAATAAATCAAAATAAAATTACTACAATTAAATAAATTATTCCTATTTAAAACTAAATACTTACCTATAAAATAAACCATAAAATAGCTACAATATAACTAATAGTTACATTTGTATCTAGCTTAGGGTTTATTTTTATTTTACAGGCAAGTTTGTATTTATTTTAACTAGGTACAATAGTTATTAAATAGTTATTAACTATTTAATAGCTACCTAGTTAAAATAAATACAAATATACCTGTAAAATAAAACCTAACCTAAGTTATAATTACACCTAACACTACACTATAATTAAATAAATTACCTAAATTAACTACAATTAATTACAATTAAATTAAATAAACTAAATTACGAAAAAAACACTAAATTACAGAAAATGATAAAATAATTACAAGTTTTTAAAACTAATTACATGTAATCTCATCCCCCTAATAAAATAAAAAAGCCCCCCAAAATAATAAAAATCCCAACCCTATACTAAATTACAAATAGCCCTTAAAAGGGCTTATTGCGGGGCATTGCCCCAAAGTAATCAGCTCTTTTACCTGTAAAAAAAAAAGACAATACCCCCCAACATTGCAACCCACCACCCACACACCCAACCCTACTCTAAAACCAACCCAATCACCCCTTAATAAAACCTAACACTACCCCCTTGAAGATCACCCTACCTTGAGACGTCTTCACCCAACCTGGCAGAAGTGGTCCTCCAGATGGTCTGAAGTCTTCATCCTATCTGGGCAGAAGAGGTCCTCCAGAGGGGCTGAAGTCTTCATCCAGGTGGCATCTTCTATCTTAATCCATCCGGAGCGGAGCGGGTCCATTTTCAAGACATCCGACGCGGAGCATCCTATTCTTTCGACGGCGACTGGAACAATGACGGGTCCTTTAAATTACGTCATCCAAGATGGCGTCCCTTCAATTCCGATTGGCTGATAGAATTCTATCAGCCAATCAGAATTAAGGTAGAAAAAATCCTACTGGCTGATCCAATCAGTCAATAGGATTGAGCTCGCATTCTATTGGCTGTTCCAATCAGCCAATAGTATGCAATCTCAATCCTATTGGCTGTTCTAATCAGCCAATATGAGTGGACTTCAATCCTATTGGCTGATTGGATCAGCCAATAGGATTTTTTCTACCTTAATTCCGATTGGCTGATAGAATTCAGAGCAGGCGGACAGGGTTATGGAGCAACGGTCTAAAGACCGCTGCTCCATAGCTTGAGACAGAGCTTGATAAATGGGCCTCTGTCTAAATCATGAATGTCTAATTATGACTTTACTGTCCCTTTAAGATATATTTGAACCAGCTTTAACAGAGACGGACTGCATTGTTGAAATAAGCACAATTTTTGTTCTCATAAGATTACAAGTAATTTGTTGAGAAAAGTATCATGCCACAAAAGAAACATAAGAAGCAATCAAAAATATTAAAGAATAATACAAAGAATATGTTATAATTTTTCTAATTTTCCCTGAATTTTAAATATCAGAGTAAAAGTCTGCAGTGGGGAATACATGTCTAAATGACCATTTATATTTTAAATATATCATATTTGACAGCTAAATAAATAATTCTATGGTTTTGAATTAAAGAAGTGACCTATGATGGATAATTACTATGATAAAAAGATAGAGATCAGAATATCTGAATCAGTTTCAATTTAACTTTCTCAGCAGGATGTGTATAGAGCATGCACTTAATGCTACTTAGTTAATCAGTAACCATCTCAAAGAATTATAATTTTCTACTATATAAAAATTATTCAGAAAAAGCAATGAAGTAAAATCTCATTAAAACTGTGATGCAGATGCCCATGAGGAATTTTCATAAAACCATTAAAATAAAGTTGGGTATTGTAGTCATAAAATAGAAGTGAGAAATTAATTACTGTAGATTCAAATTAAAACCACTATGATCCTAAGAAGTTATTTTATTATCTTTATCTTGTAAAATATACATTATACATTAAAAAAATACAAATAGGTATGGCAGAGCACTTCACGCATCTATACTGTTTGTGCAATAGAGGGAGTCTATCTAGTTAACTATTTTAGTCAGTTGGGCTCAAGTGGGTTTATTAGTTATTAGCTAACATTCCCAATGGCCCCAAGACTGCCCTTATTTATATTGTTATAACCTAAGCAAGGCAAAAAATGACCTTCCGCTTTTTTTAATGTTATTATTTAATTGGAGGCGACCTGTGCCTATTTTATAGTGAAGGACTAACGTAGTTTAATATATAAACAGTTGATATATGTTTGTATATATGTTCCCAATCTTCTCCTAAACTTAAACTCAGCTATGGTATTCTCTTGAACAAGCTATACTCTAGTTTCTAGACCTAAGAGTGGTTTCATAAATATTTTGCAGTTGTAACTATTACTACCTAAATCTTAATCAATCATTTGCCCTCCTTGAAATCTTAAATTCCCTGGACCCACCCGTGGTCTTGGCTGACTATGGAGGTGTGTCTGAGTAGTGCAGATCCAAAAGATGCCTCCTTATAACCCCTCAGATTAGAGAACCTTATTAATTCAGGTCCATAAGTGGCCTTCGCCATTCTCAGGGGGGAAAAAATAGAGGGTGGTTTAGAGGTTTGCTCTTTACCTATTTTTGTGACTGTTCTGATAGCTTGACATTTTAATATGTTGTTGCAATAACTGTAAGTAGTCATGTATAAGATGGTGTAGTAATTTATATTTTGTATGTTTCTTGAGCAAACTGGATGTTTCTGTAATTGCTTTACCCTCAATAAAAATAATAATAATAAAAAAAAAAATACAAATAGAGTTATTGAGACTAGATTATCTGTCAGTCACAGTTTTGTTACTGTACTTAGGTCTCAAAGTACCGGTCCAGGGCCATATGCGGTTCTCAAGATAGTTTTATCTGGCACTCGATTTTTTAATAGGTAAACTATTTATTTGGGCTGTCAGTTTTTTAAGGGTTCTAAGAGGTGTAACTAGTTGATGTTCTATATAGGCTCTCACAAGATAGATATAAAGACATCTGTCCTGTGTAGACTCCCACCATGCACTACTTGGATAAATTTCACTTTTTACATTGTTTTAGAGCTCGAGAATGATCACTTTACTTGGCACTCACAAGATAAATATAGACAACTGTGTATGTCTATTGTGGGCTACATGCAATACTACTTGGGTTAATGTAACTTCCAGTTCTTAGTATATCTAGTTTTGGAGTGCTCAGTTAAAAAGGGCCCCATGGGAGAAGAGCACTTAGCCAGTTTAAATTGTATTAATAATAATAATATCATAAATGTATAAGGTGCCAAAGCATTTAGCATTATCATGACCTTAGGTGCTTGATAAAGGTATCATATTTACTAGAGATGCACACAGACAAAATAGAGGAATTGTTTGTAATGAAAAATAAAAAAATATATATAAATATATATATTGTCCAAAATTAGTTTGTAGGGTCATTTGGTTTGGCCAAATTTTTACTTTATTCATCCATTACACCAACATCGTATTTCCTATGGGAAACATGTTCAGGCATTGGGGAGCAGATAAACAGCATCTTAAATTAAAATAGTTTTAAAAGTAATAGCTAGTGCTACTGCTCAAAGCCAGCAGCAGCACAAAGACAAGATCATTTTAATTTAAAATGTATTTTGTTATGTGGCTAGGATCAAATTGCTGGATATAATTATTGAATAGTGTAAATTTCTTTGCTGAGTGTAAATCTGAACTTATTTTAATTTTTTAAACAAAGATAGAATACAATAAAATTAATAATTTTCTGGAATTCTTATGAATCTGAATGCACATGTCTAAAACACTATTACAGAAGTCATAAAAGCATATAGGTTACTTGTGGTGTATTACCAATCAGATGTACAGTATATCCCCTTAAATTTAAGTGCTAAAGCAAGTTTAAGGGGAACAGGTAAGGAAAGGCATGGGATCTGTGACTAGAAATCAGATAAAAAGGTTTAAAGTGCCATAAAACATTTTGAGTTATGTGCATATTATAAAAGGGTCAACCAAGGTTAAACAGTGTGTGAAAAAAGTGTAAAATAAAGCTTAAAAAAATATTTAAATACAATTTCCAAAAATCTGCAAAATTACTTACACTTTAGTGTTGCCAAGTGTAGCCTGCTCCATCCCCTTATTAGCATCCTACTCCAAACCTTCTGATATCATAACAAAGTGTGCATGTGATGATAATTACTTATGCAACCAAGGGGGGTTGAGGAGGGACAGCAGGTACTGCTATTGTTTGTTGCCAATAGGCTTGCTTGTTTCCATGGGGATAATGTAACATGCTTTGTGAAAACTTCAGCATTATACTGTGCACTGCTTTAGTCAGGTTTCATATGACTACCCCCTACCGTGCACGTGCACAAGTGCATTCTGCAGAAGCTATGGCCTGAATAACACCTTGCATGTATGGAAATGTCCAGGGGGGAGCTTGTTGCAAACAAAACTATGCCTGAATTAAAGGGGTTAATGGTGGTTAAAACAGAAACCGTTTTGCAGGTAAGATTTGCCTGCATTATATATTTAGAAACTTATGTTAGTTCATACTGTTTTATGTCCCTTTAATGTAGGTTATATGTATACCTGAACATTGTTTTTTGTCTAAGGGACATATACATTAATGCAAGTTAAATATTAAAACAAAATCCATTTCTAAAAATGTTTCTGTTTCCTGAAAATATTTACAAAAAAAATCATATGTGGCAAAGTAATAATATAATAAAGAAAAATTAACTATTTAAAGGGACACTGAACCCAATTGTTTTCTTTTGTGATTCAGATAGAGCATGAAATTTTAAGCAACTTTCTAATTTACTCCTATTATTACATTTTCTTATTCTCTTGGTATCTTTATTTGAAATGCAAGAATGTAAGTTTAGATGCTGGCCCATTTTTGGTGAACAACCTGGATTGTCCTTGCTGATTGGTGGATAAATTCATCCACCAATAAAAAAGTGCTGTCCAGAGTCTGAACCAAAAAAAAAAAGCTTAGATGCCTTCTTTTTCAAATAAAGATAGCAAGAGAACAAAGAAAAAATGATAATAGGAGTAAATTAGAAAGTTGCTTAAAATTGCATGCTCTATCTGAATCACAAAATAAAAAATTTGGGTTCAGTGTCCCTTGAAATATGCCACAGCTATTAGCAACACGTACACAAATAATATAAAATTTATAATTTAGAGAAAATATATCTGAATATTTAAATGCATAGGTGATATATGAGGTCAAAAGTAATACGACTGATATTTTTATATTTTATCTTTTGGTACATGGTATTGTAAAAATATGTTTAATTTATAGTTACAAGTTGTTATATTTTGGCTTACATTTTTTATAGCTATATTTAAATGGCTTTTAGATATTATTTGAGTTGGGTCCATCTTTTCAAATTTTACACCACCTTATTTTTCTACACCTTTGAAATGTGCTTAATTGTTCATTTTTTTGTATATTGTGAGTGTGTTAAAGGGGTATGAAACCCAATTTATTTCTTTCATGATTCAGATAGAGGGGCCGATTTATCATCGGTCTGTCCAAATGATCCGCTAAGTGGATTATTTTCCGACAGACATCAATGAATGCTGACAGCATATGCTGTCGGCATTTATCATTGCACAAGCAGTTCTTGTGAACTGCTTGTGCAATGCCACCCCCTGCAGATTTGCGGCCAATCTGTTGCTATAGGGGGTGTCAATCAGCCCGATCATATATGATCAGGCGGATTGATGTCCGCAGCCTCGGATCAGGCAGGCCAGTTATAGAGCAGCGGTCTTAAGACATTTAGGCACCAATCAGCAAGCGCTACCCAGGTTCTGAACCAAATTGGATTTCATATCCCTTTAACTGCAGAAAAGGAAAGAACAGTTTAATTTGCCCTTTGTTATACCATACTACATCAACTTTTTTCTAATTAAAATCCTTTTAATTCCAATCATAAATATTCACAGAAGAATTCATATGAATAATATACTGTATCTATCTATCTATCTATCTATCTATCTATCTATCTATCTATATATATATATATATATATATAAAAAACTGTTTTTTAATGGCCATTCGAAATTGAGCACTCCCATTAAATATCCAACAAAAAACATAACGCTTTGATATTTTCAGATTTAAAATTAAATTTCCAAAGAAATAAAATGTCTGGACCATAAATAAAAACATGTCTTTCCGATCCTCATTATTGATGAATCAACTGATTTAAATAAACGCATAACTGACTGTTATTTTTGTCTTTCAAAAGATCAGAGATAGTATTTTAGTTCAGATGAAACACCAAAGCAAAACATTTTGAAGCAGAGAACCTTTGTCTCTGATCAAATGTAAGATAACAGCATGACAAAGGATTTCTTTAAAGTAGTGGTTCACAAATAGTTTGATCAATGGGGTTGATTTATCATATGTCGAGCGGACATGATTCGCTATGGTGAAATGCTTGTGCAGTGCTGCCCCCTGCTCACTGGCGACTAATTTGCTGCTAGCAGGGGCTTTTAATCATCAGGATGATTTCAATCCACCACCTAAAAGGTGCTGTACAGGTTAAGGAGTCATAAGACCGCGGCTTTTTAACTTCCGTTTCAGGCTTGGGCCTCCGAAGCAACATCCCCTGCTTAATAAATGGAGCCATTGGAGTCGAATTATCAAGCTCCGAATTGATGCCCCTGTTTCCATGGGAGCCTTCATGGTCGCTGGAAACAGCAGTTATGAAGCAGCGGTAACTGATCCGCCTGCTCTGAGGCTATATGATCCTATACGATCGGGCTGATTGACACCCCCTGCTAGCAGCCGATTGGCTGCAAATCTGCAGGGGGCAGCATTGCACAAGCAGTTTACCAGAACTACTGGTGCAATGATAAATGCCGACAGCGTGTGCTGTCAGCATTTATGGATGTGCGGCGGACATGATACGCTACATTGTATCATGTCCACTGGCACATTAATACATCGGCCCCATTGAGTAAAAGGTGACAGTGGATCTTTGAGTGTACGTGTGTAACATGAGTGTGCATGATCTTGAAGTGGTTTTGGATTGATCTATGAACAGGACTACACATGCAGGTTGAATTAGATATATAGAAGAGATCTTGTGCACATGTGTTTTATTTATAACATAAGATTGTTTAAAGGGAAAATGTATTGGAAAATGTTCTCCCCTTTAGGGCTAGATTACGAGTAGAGCTCTATTGTTTGTGCGCAAGCGATATTGGGTTTTCAAGGCCGTTGCGAACGTGTGAGCGCAACCACGGTTTATGCTAGAATGATTACCACAACCTCAGAGCACTGGTTAACTGTTACGCTTGAATAAAGAATTGCAAAAACACATCAAAAATACTTTTTAACAGAACAGTTGCATTCATCATAACACTGTCTGAAAAAAAACATTAAAACATTTGCAATAAAAACTTATAAGGGCTCAATGATAAGAGGTCCCAGGTGTTAGAAGACTGCAAAGGGCTTTAACATAGATATACATACATATACATGTCTAAATATGTATATGTATGTATACATTTGTGTGTGGATATGTATTTATGCACTTATATGTGTATATATGTATTTACAGACATATATATACACATATAACACCAGTATACAGATGATAAATGGATGATGATAGATGGATGATAGATGAATGATAGGTGGATGATAAATAGATGGATGATAGATGAATGATAGGTGGATGATAAATAGATGGATGATAGAGTGGATAAGAGATAGATGAGAGATAGATGATAGATAGATAGATCGATCGATCAATCGATAGATAGATAGATAGATAGATAGATAGATAGATAGATATAATTGCATTGGAGCCCTTCACAGTCAAGTGTTGCAAAAAATGAAAAATCATATTTATGCAATATTCAATATTTAATAATGTTATACTGTGTATTTAATGTAAATATTATATATCCCAGTGTTCTGCACATATTTTTTTTAGTATTTTTAAATAGATATTCCTATACAGGTGGCCCTTGGTTTATGCCGGTTCAATTTGCACTGTTTCAGAATAATTTTTTCAGTCATGTGACTGCTATTGAAAAGCATTGAAAAGCAGTGTACTATTTAAAATAGCCAGAAGGTGGAGCTGTCCGCCTGTGTTTCAGCAAAGTTATGCATGCTTAGCAGACTTAAATTAAAGGGACACTAAACCGAAAAAATTTCTTTCATAATTCAGGTAGAGAATACAAATTTAAACGACATTCCAATTTACTTCTATGATATAATTTGCTTCATTCTACAAATATACTTTGTTGAAGAAATAGCAATGCACATGGGTGAGTCAATCACATGAGGCATCTATGTGCAGAAACCAATCAGTAGCTACTGAGTCTATCTAGATATGCCTTTTAGCAAAGGATATCAAGAGAATGAAGCAAATTAGATAATAGAAGTAAATAAGAAAGTTGTTTAAAACAGCATGCTCTTTTTAAATCACAAAAGAAAAAATCTGGGTTTCATGTCCCTTTAATCTGTGTACACTGAACATACCTTAGCTATCGAGCAACAAGATCTAGCAGCCAATTCCCTATTATCTTCCTGCCCAGCTGCTTGAGGTGAGGGTGCCTAACTGCCTATTAATCACTCCAGATTGGAATGCATAAAATAGGCGCAGACCCAATATTATCTAACATGGTAACAATGCAGAGAACTGTTTGCAGAAAAATGCAAGTAAAAAAATGTTTTTGTTCATTAAACTTAGTTTGATGATACAGTCTGTTGTGTGATGATTTAATTTGGTTTATAATGCTGTTTAGCATTTAATGTCTTGTATTAGGTGTTACTTATGTCAATTTTGAGAGGGGCCTGGAACCTAAATCCCTCACTTCCCATTGACTTACATTATAAACTGGGTTTTATTTTACAACGGTTTCGATTTACAACCATTCCATCTGGAACTTAACCCCGGCGTAAACTGAGGGCTCCATGTATATATTTGTATATATCTATACCTATATATAATCATCTACATGTAAATATATATTTGTGAAAAAATCCAACAGATATATATATATTTAAATATCTCTTTAAGAATAAATAAAACCTATTCTGCTATGTGCAGAACGTTGGATTAAGAAATATGCAATATTATCTTCTTATATTGCACTTTTAAGTAACCGCAATCATGTTTTCACGACTTTTGGGTGCTAAAATGCAAGTCTGTCAAAAGAACTGCAATTAGGGGGTAGTCTGCAGAGGCTTAGGTAATTACAGTGGTAAAAAGTATATTAATATAACAGTGTTGGTTATGCCACATGGGGGAATCATGGGTAATAAAGGGATTATCTAACTTTTTAAACAATAAAAATTCTGGAGTAGACTGCCCCTTTAAGTGAGTGAAGCTGCTCTGGCTGTGAAAAGAAAAAAAGGTAATTTTTTTTTACCAAAATGGCTGCTTTGTAAACTTTGATGAATGAAAGTGCCCCTGTTTTTAATAGTATTTGTAAAAAACGGGCTTTCATTCACCAAAGTTTACCTTCACTTTAACAAATGAAAAAGATGGAACGGTCAGCTGTGTTTTCCTAAGGATAACAATGTACACATTAGAAAAGAAGCTAACACTTTCTTACAATGTGATTTCCTCCATTTACATTGTTGGAGCGTGTTTGAGGATATTTTAAAAGATATTAAAGCTTCTGTGTATCATTGTGACCCTAGGAATAGATATACAGATATAGGTATAAATATATATATATATATATATATATATATATATATATATATATATATATATATATATATATATATATATATATATAAATTTGTATTTAAAATAAAAATAAAATATTCCTGTATTTGAAGAACATTGGAACGTGAAATATTAATAACTCCTGTAGGGTTAGCGTGTGAACGTTAAGATTTAGTTTTTTTTCCCTTCTACGCTCTCCATTGAAGTCTAGGGGGAGAATAAGTTAGCGCAGTGGCAATATCTAAAATCCTGAAGTTAGTGCATGTCGGGTTTCGCTCACGCACAAAACTTTTACTTTCAACTTGTAATACCCGCACTGACCTGTGTACACAAAAAGATTACTTCTGGTGAAGTGTTCGCTCAAGCAATATCGCTAAATAGCACGCCACTTGTAATCTAAACCTCAATAAACAAAATTATTTATTTCAATTGACAAAATAAAGATAAACAGTATAATACATAAGAACAATTAAAATGGGAAACCATTTAGGTCTAGATTACAAGTGGAGTGGTAGTTTGCGCTAACGTTCAAGCATTAAAGCCGCTAGAAATAATTAATAAACTAGAGAACCTCTATTCATATGTCAGCAATGACTAATCCTGCTTCCTCCAATCACAGCTTTCCCCCCCAGGGTAGTCATTGCCTAAGGCCATGCTGTGATTGGAGGAAGCTGGATTAGTCATTGCTGACGAGTCAATAGAGGATCTCTAGGTGGGGGAAGCTGCTGTAGCAGTGAAAAGAAAAAAAGGTAATTTATTTACCAAAACGGCTGCTTTGTAAACTTTGATGAATGAAAGTGCCCCTGTTTTTAATAGTGTTTTTAAAAAACGAGCTTTCATTCACCAAAGTTTACCTTCACTTTAAAGTGGAGAAGTACTCAGATCCTTTGTTGTTTATGAAGTATGGTAGAAGTCACAAGATGTCTCAAGTTAGGCTCAGTTTGTTAAAGGCCACAGTAATGCAACTTCACAACATTAAAAAGAAAGGGAGGTCAATTACATCATAGTGGTTTCAGGATAGTTTCCTAGTCATCTTCCTCACAATACAACAGCCATACAGCAGCCCAGACAGACATACCTTTTAATATTTTTGTTTTTATTTCCAGACTAGATATAAATAACTATATGAAAAATGTAAAATTAAGCTCTGTGCTCTCCTTAAAATTGTTCAAGCTTCTGCTATTATTTTAAGAGCTTCCAAGATAGTGCAATTTAGGTCTTTCATTAGAAACATAAAAACAGGAATTTACTTGTTTTTCACATTTTAGTAAGAACTTAAATTCTGGCATTCATGCATTTTTGTTTTACATTTTTTTTATCTATCTATCTATCTATCTATCTATCTATCTATCTTTCTACAAATCAATCTATAATATGCCTTTTTAAAAGTCTCTTATCACCTCTACAGAAGGGAATGAGTAATTATTTAAATAGGAATTATAAGACCATCATTTAATTTAAACTATATTACTGAAAAAAAAGGCCAAAAGAAATATTGAAATTATATTAAAAGTTTTTATTTTTTACTAGGCATCATCAAACATTTTGGGGGGGATTTAAAAAAAAATTGTATTTTATGTTCATTTAATGATCGGTATACAAAAATCCTAGGCCTAGATTTGGAGTTTGGCGTTAGCCGTGAAAACCAGCGTTAGAGGCTCCTAACGCTGGTTTTAGGCTACCTCCGGTATTTGGAGTCACTCAAAAAAGGGTCTAACGCTCACTTTTCAGCCGCGACTTTTCCATACCGCAGATCCCCTTACGTCAATTGCGTATCCTATCTTTTCAATGGGATCTTCCTAACTCCGGTATTTAGAGTCGTGTCTGAAGTGAGCGTTAGAAATCTAACGACAAAACTCCAGCCGCAGGAAAAAAGTCAGTAGTTAAGAGCTTTCTGGGCTAACGCCGGTTCATAAAGCTCTTAACTACTGTACTCTAAAGTACACTAACACCCATAAACTACCTATGTACCCCTAAACCGAGGTCCCCCCACATCGCCGCAACTCAATTAATTTTTTCTAACCCCTAATCTGCCGACCGCCAACTACGTTATCCTTATGTACCCCTAATCTGCTGCCCCTAACACCGCCGACCCCTATATTATATTTATTAACCCCTAATCTGCCCCCCACAACGTCGCCGCCAGCTACCTACACTTATTAACCCCTAATCTGCCGACCGCAAAGCGCCGCCACCTACGTTATCCTTATGTACCCCTAATCTGCTGCCCGTAACACCGCCGACCCCTATATTATATTTATTAACCCCTAATCTGCCCCCCTCAACGTCGCCTCCACCTGCCTACACTTATTAACCCCTAATCTGCTGAGCGGACCGCACCGCTACTATAATAAAGTTATTAACCCCTAATCCGCCTCACTAACCCTATAATAAATAGTATTAACCCCTAATCTGCCCTCCCTAACATCGCCGACACCTAACTTCAATTATTAACCCCTAATCTGCCGACCGGACCTCACTGCTACTCTAATAAATGTATTAACCCCTAAAGCTAAGTCTAACCCTAACACTAACACCCCCCTAAGTTAAATATAATTTACATCTAACGAAATTAATTATCTCTTATTAAATAAATTATTCCTATTTAAAGCTAAATACTTACCTGTAAAATAAATCCTAATATAGCTACAATATAAATTATAATTATATTATAGCTATTTTAGGATTAATATTTATTTTACAGGCAACTTTGTAATTATTTTAACCATGTACAATAGCTATTAAATAGTTAAGAACTATTTAATAGTTACCTAGTTAAAATAATTACAAAATTACCTGTAAAATAAATTCTAACCTAAGTTACAATTAAACCTAACACTATACTATCATTAAATTAATTAAATAAAATACCTACAATTATCTACAATTAAACCTAACACTACACTATCAATAAATTAATTAAATACAATTCCTACAAATAACTACAATGAAATAAACTAACTAAAGTGCAAAAAATAAAAAAGAACTAAGTTACAAAAAATAAAAAAAATATTTACAAACATAAGGAAAATCTTACAACAATTTTAAACTAATTACACCTACTCTAAGCCCCCTAATAAAATAACAAAGACCCCCAAAATAAAAAATGCCCTACCCTATTCTAAATTACTAAAGTTCAAAGCTCTTTTACCTTACCAGCCCTTAACAGGGCCCTTTGCGGGGCATGCCCCAAGAAGTTCAGCTCTTTTGCCTGTAAAAAAAAACATACAATACCCCCCCAACATTACAACTCACCACCCACATACCCCTAATCTAACCCAAACCCCCCTTAAATAAACCTAACACTAAGCCCCTGAAGATCATCCTACCTTGTTTTCACCTCACCAGGTATCACCGATCCGTCCTGGCTCCAAAATCTTCATCCAACCCAAGCGGGGGCTGGCGATCCATCATCCGGTGGCTGAAGAGGTCCAGAAGAGGCTCCAAAGTCTTCATCCTATCCGGGAAGAAGAGGCGATCCGGACCGGCAACCATCTTGATCCAAGCGGCATCTTCTATCTTCATCCGATGACGACCGGCTCCATCCTGAAGACCTCCACCATGGACCCATCTTCTTCCGGCGACGTCCAACTGAAGAATGATGGTTCCTTTAAGGGACGTCATCCAAGATGGCGTCCCTCGAATTCCGATTGGCTGATAGGATTCTATCAGCCAATCGGAATTAAGGTAGGAATATTCTGATTGGCTGATGGAATCAGCCAATCAGAATCAAGTTCAATCCGATTGGCTGATCCAATCAGCCAATCAGATTGAGCTCGCATTCTATTGGCTGTTCCGAGGACGGATCGGTGATACCTGGTGAGGTGAAGACAAGGTAGGATGATCTTCAGGGGCTTAGTGTTAGGTTTATTTAACCCCTTAATGACAACTGACGTACCAGGTACGTCATGCATTAACTTACAGTTAATGACAATAGACGTACCTGGTACGTCAGTTGTCTAAGAGAGTGCTGGAAGCGATCGCAATCGCTTCCAGCAGCTCTCAGGGTATTGCAGTGATGCCTCCATATGGAGGCATCCTGCAATACCCTTTCAGAAGACTCCGATGCAGAGAGAGCCACTCTGTGGCCCTCTCTGCACCGGTAGCGATGGTGCCGGTTCGTTGGTGGGTGGGAGCGCAACAGGGAGGCGGGTGGGCGGCCCATCGCTACCCGGCATCCGGCTCCTGTAAGTGCAATGTGCACGCCGGGTGCCGGGAGCGTGCGCGTGCGCGCGCGCGATTAGCTACCCACACTGACACCAATGAGGAGGGAAGAGGGGGGAAAAAATAAATATATAAGGATCTGGGAGGGGGAGGGGGTTGGGGTATTGTGGGGGGCTGCTACACTACAGAAAACATTTACAATGGCAATAAAAGATCAAAAAAACACTTTTTTGGGGGGCAAATTGGGTACTGGCAGACAGCTGCCAGTACCCAAGATGGCGGCAATTAGGTAGGGGAGAGGGTTAGAGAGCTGGGGGGGGGGGATCATGGAGGTTGGGGCTAAGGCAGGAGTCCATCACAGCTAAAACATTTTATTTTTTTTTATTAAAAAAAAGAAAAACTCCTTTTATTTAGTACTGGCAGACTTTCTGCCAGTACTTAAGATGGCGGGGACAATTGTGGGGTGGGGGTGGGAAGATAACTGTTTGGGAGGGATCAGGGGGTGGGATGTGTCAGGTGGGAGGCTGATCTCTACCCTAAAGCTAAAATTAACCCTGCAAGCTCCCTTCAAGCTACCTAATTTAACCCCTTAACTGCTGGGCATAATTTACGTGTGGTGCGCAGCAGCATTTAGCGGCCTTCTACTTACCAAAAAGCAACCCCAAAGCCATATAAGTCTGCTATTTCTGAACAAAGGGGATCCCAAAGAAGCATTTACAACCATTTGTGCCTTAATTGCAGAAGCTGTTTGTAAATAATTTCAGTGGGAAACCTAAAGTTTGTGACAAAATTTGTGAAAAAGTGAACTTTTTTTTTTATTTGATGACATTTGGCGGTGAAATGGTGGCATGAAATATACCAAAATGGGCCTAGATCAATACTTTGGGTTGTCTTCTAAAAAAAAATATATACATGTCAAGGGATATTCAGGTATTCCTGACAGATATCAGGGTTCCAATGTAACTAGCGCTAATTTTGAAAAAAAGTTGTTTGGAAATAGCAAAGTGCTACTTGTATTTATGGCCCTATAACTTGCAAAAAAAGTAAAGAACATGTAAACATTGGGTATTTCTAAACTCAGGACAAAATTTAGAAACTATTTAGCATAGGTGTTTTTTGGTGATTGTAGATGTGTAACAGATTTTGGGGGTCAAAGTTAGAAAAAGTGTGTTTTTTTCAATTTTTTCCTCATATTTTATATTTTTTTTATAGGAAATTATAAGATATGATGAAAATAATGGTATCCTTAGAAAGTCCATTTAATGGCGAGAAAAACGGTATATAATATGTGTGGGTACAGTAAATGAGTAAGAGGGAAATTACAGCTAAACACAAACACTGCAGAAATGTAAAAATAGCCATTGTCATTAAGGGTAAGAAAATTGAAAAATGGTCCGGTCATTAAGGGGTTAAGGGGGGTTTGGGTTAGATTAGGGGTATGTGGGTGGTGGGTTGTAATGTTGGGGGGGTATTGTATGTTTTTTTTTTTACAGGCAAAAGAGCTGAACTTCTTGGGGCATGCCCCGCAAAGGGCCCTGTTCAGGGCTGGTAAGGTAAAAGAGCTTTGAACTTTAGTCATTTAGAATAGGGTAGGGCATTTTTTATTTTGGGTTTTTTTGTTATTTTATTAGGGGGCTTAGAGTAGGTGTAATTAGTTTAAAATTGTTGTAAGATTTTCCTTATGTTTGTAAATATTTTTTTATTTTTTGTAACTTAGTTCTTTTTTATTTTTTGTACTTTAGTTAGTTTATTTCATTGTAGTTATTTGTAGGAATTGTATTTAATTAATTTATTGATAGTGTAGTGTTAGGTTTAATTGTAGGTAATTGTAGGTATTTTATTTAATTAATTTAATGATAGTATAGTGTTAGGTTTAATTGTAACTTAGGTTAGGATTTATTTTACAGGTAATTTTGTAATTATTTTAACTAGGTAACTATTAAATAGTTCTTAACTATTTAATAGCTATTGTACATGGTTAAAATAATTACAAAGTTGCCTGTAAAATAAATATTAATCCTAAAATAGCTATAATATAATTATAATTTATATTGTAGCTATATTAGGATTTATTTTACAGGTAAGTATTTAGCTTTAAATATGAATAATTTATTTAATAAGAGATAATTAATTTCATTAGATGTAAATTATATTTAATTTAGGGGGGTGTTAGTGTTAGGGTTAGACTTAGCTTTAGGGGTTAATACATTTATTAGAATAGCGGTGAGCTCCAGTCGGCAGATTAGGGGTTAATAATTGAAGTTAGGTGTCGGCGATGTTAGGGAGGGCAGATTAGGGGTTAATACTATTTATTATAGGGTTAGTGAGGCGGATTAGGGGTTAATAACTTTATTATAGTAGCGCTCAGGTCCGCTCGGCAGATTAGGGGTTAATAAGTGTAGGCAGGTGGAGGCGACGTTGTGGGGGGCAGATTAGGGGTTAATAAATATAATATAGGGGTCGGCGATGTTAGGGCAGCAGATTAGGGGTACATAGGGATAATGTAAGTAGCGGCGGTTTACGGAGCGGCAGATTAGGGGTTAATAATAATATGCAGGGGTCAGCGATAGCGGGGGTGGCAGATTCAGGGTTAATAAGTGTAAGGTTAGGGGTGTTTAGACTCGGGGTACATGTTAGAGTGTTAGGTGCAGACGTAGGAAGTGTTTCCGCATAGCAAACAATGGGGCTGCATTAGGAGCTGAACGCAACTTTTTTTGCAGGTGTTAGGTTTTTTTTCAGCTCAAACAGCCCCATTGTTTTCTATGGGAGAATCGTGCACGAGCACGTTTTTGAGGCTGGCCGCTTGCGTAAGCAACTCTGGTATCGAGAGTTGAAGCTGCGTTAAATATGCTCTACGCTCCTTTTTTGGAGCCTAACGCAGACTTTATGTGGACTCTCAATACCAGAGTTATTTTTATGGTGCGGCCAGAAAAAAACCGGCGTTAGATTTTCGGGTCTAGCTGCTAGTAAATTATTAATAAACAGAATTTTTTTTATTTGGTTCTAAATTACAACTCCTAGAATCAGCTTGTTTGTAATGGTGATAAAGTCAATTCAAGAAATTGTTTACATTTATAAAAAAGATATATATTGTCCTCTTATGCTCCAAAAGCAAATAATTCTTGAAACTGAAAAAAATGGAAAAATCCGCCGAGGGGAAACGTACGTTGGAGACGAGATTACGTCACAAGGAAGGGCTGGACATTCACAGCAGGACACAGGGATACATTACTGCAACATTTGTAGCCGGTAGAATTACGGCACATTGGAAACCATTTTTTTCCCCACACAATAAGTGTCTGTTGGAAAGCATGTTCCACTTTGAGTGACTTTTAAATAATAACAATTGTTTTTAAAATTGTTTTTATGTAATTGTTTTGTATCAATAAATCTTTGATGAAGTAAGCCGCAGCCATCCGGAGAGATTTATATTGAGCCTCATACATAGAGCTATTTGTTGCTCTGGAAAGTGTGAGTAACCAGTCGTAAAGTATTTGTGGAATAAGTTATAGTCACACAGAATTACACTAGGTTATACCTCTTATTTCTTTGAGGATACAACCAGATGAATTCAAATTCAAGAACAAAGACACAGATTTAAAGACACAGAAGAAAGACATTATTCAAAACACAAAGGGGCCGATTTATGAAGATGCAGGCGGACATGATTCGCTAATACATAAATCGCAGCGACATAAATCGGCCCTATAGTGGTTCACAGCTACATAAATTTGCAGCTACATAAATCGGCCCCATAGTGGTGTTTAAGTTGCGTATGAACACATATTTATTAATGTTATCTTAGTTGTAAGATCATATTGTACTTTTTATTTTTTATCAAATAATTCTTAAGACCTTAAAAAACCCTGTTTACTTGAAGTGACACTTTACTTACAAAAGCAGCCATCCATATACAACATCAGAATCTAACTTTTTTTTTTTTCAAGAATAAATGCGAAGTATTAGCCTTTTAAGTTTAAATTGTAACAAATACAGTTGTATCAATGTTGTACCTCATACTAATGCTCATTGGCTTATTGGTATTTATTATTATTATTATCGGTTATTTGTAGAGCACCAACAGATTCCGCAGCGCTATAAACATAGGCGGTATACAAGGTAGCAATTATTGGGATCAAATGGGTAGAGGGCCCTGCCTAGAGTTATTGATATTTATTGTTAAAGTTTTATTGGTTATTCCTGCTTACCTAGTAATGTATAATCTACATGTTTAAATTTTGCTCCCCCCCCCCTCCCATTTTTTAAAGACCGATAATAATGGCTACATGTTTAGATTTTGCTTTTTCAATTTGGCGTCATAAATATTTTGAGTACAGTTTACCAGCGTTCCCTCTAAAACCAGCTTTTGTTGCAGCCCAGCTGTGAAACAGTCAATTAGGTAACCAATTAGTTGCAATTAGTAAACACTGCACAAAGCAGACTGCAAGGTATGGTTATCTTATTAACTGTTTCACTACTGGGCCACACCCAAAACAGGCATTAGAGGGAACACTACAGTTTACCTTTAATCTTTGAAAAAACAATGGAATCCAACCTCTTGTCAAAAATAATAATAAAACATCTTTAACAATCTTTAAAAAGTTTTATTATTATTTTTGACAAGAGGCTGGATTCCATTGTTTTTCATTGCGTATACTGGGATTGGCAGTCCCTGATGAACCCGTGCCCCAGGTGGATGAGTGCTGTCTCCATTGATAGCATTTGAATACCTTTAATTTTTGGTATTCTACAAATGGACATTATCCATTGTTCTCAGTATGCTTTGTGGGGTACTTAACAGAAAAATGGTAATTGTCTTATTGGTCCCACAGAGGGATATCTTTTAATGGACAAACAAAATCATGTTTTATGGAATAAAAAACTTAATTTTATTGGTCCATTTAAAGGTATCCTGATCTACTGAGATACCTAAAAATTCCATAGCGCTGTTTTAATTGTTTTATATTAAATGATAAATATATTCAGTAGAGTATTTTTGTGTTTGGTATGGGAAAATATTCCTTTTTTGTTTCTTAGATTCATTTATTTACAGAAATCTAACTCTTCGACCAACACTTTCACATTGCCGAGGGATCAATATTTTTTTCTATTACTCAAAGATATGAATGATAACATCATCAAATCAAAGACTATACAATTGCAATAGTATTAATTTCAGCTGCATAGCATAGAAGACATACAAAACCTGAGCACGCATTATGTCAGAGGAATTGCAGAACATGCATTTGCTATTGGAATTTATGCAAAAAGTAGAAACCTAGTCTCAGAATGAAAAGCTTGGCAGCACAGATAAATTAAACAAGGTCTCTTGTGAAGCTTGGCAGCACAGATAGATTGAATATACTTTAATTAGGAAATTTGTCCTTACGATTTAGGTAGACAGTCAGAATCCATTATATTGCTTTATACTAGCTTTTCCAGTTCTACTTATGCGTCCCTTTCACAGACATCATCTGTGTTTCTCTTTTTGAACTTTTCATTTGTTTAAGAGTTAAAAACCTGAGCTCATCTGTACAATAAAGAAACATTATATTGCAAAAATAAAAAAATTCTATTTCATTATGGCATTTTATTTTAGCACTAGTGTCCCTTGGAAACCATGTATTTAAGTGGTTAAACACATAACTAAAGACCTACTCAAAGGTATAACATATTGCAGCTTCTAAGCAGGACACATTCTGTGTGCCAGTCAATAGTACATACTTACCAACATTTCCCAGAGGCATTCTGGGACTCTGAGGTAAGGGAGACCTCGGGGTGGGAGTCATTGGTGTTTTATGAGTAGAATAGTGAGAGAGTTAAGCATTTTGAGGGTTTAGTTAAATGGAGTCCAATGGGCATGGTAGGGGTCAGGCAGTCCCTGGTTTCACTTTAAAAACCTGGACATTTGCCCTGAAGATGAAGCTATGGGAGGGACAGTGGGGCAACGCTTACAAACTGAGACAGTCCACTAATATGCTGTATGGTTGGGAGCTTGGGAGTGGCATATGTACGTAGCTGACAATCATTGGTGCTGTCCTGCTCAGCAGCTGAAGTATATAGTAGCTCCAAGCTGGATTCTAACTGTGTGTGTAACCTCTTAAAGGGACAGTAAAGTCAAAATTAAACTTTCATGATTCGTATAGAGCATGCAATTTTAAACAACTTTCCAATTTACTTCTGTTATCAAATCTGCTTCATTCTCATAGTATCTTTTTTGAAGAGTAAAACTAGGTAGGTTTATAAGAGCTCAGGGGTGTACATGCGTCTTTAGTATGGGATCAGTGTTTTAAAACATTATTTGTAGCTTTGTTATAAAATGTTGCAAAACACTGTGGCCATAGACTTCTAAAGACACATGCACACTCCTGAGATCTTATGAGCCTACCTAGTTTTACTCTTCAATAAAAGATACCAATAGGTTACCCAGTCATCAGATCATAAACAACACAGCCAAAAAGCCCATTTTGATCATAAAGATATTAAAAGGAGATCATATTGTCAATAAATGAAGTACCTATTCAAGGGACACAGCACTGGAACAATAGTATTATATCAAACTTAGCATGTTTCAGAAATAAAAGTAACAACAATCATTAACTAGTAGTATAGCTAGGCCCAGAAGCAAGCTAGAGCTACAATTATAGGGAACAAAATAAAATTATGGGTATATATATTATTGTTGAGGGTTGAGAATGTTGCTCTTGACAGAAAAAACTCTCTCACTTTGGATGTTGTTGGGTTGACATAAAATTGGTTCATAGGTAAACAAGGAGAGGGCAGACAAGACATTATTTTTCTGATCTCAATGAGTTAAGAGGTCAGCAGTAGGAGGCAATAAAGATTTTGCTAGGTAGGCTTTTACCATCTCTAAAGGACTACTATTTTTTTCTTGGGGCGCGGGTGGTTTTCGCCAAAGAAGCAAGGGACTCCACGTAAAACTAATACTCCAGTCTCTTATCTTGCACAGGGCCCATAGATGCAGGTTATGGATAGGGAGGAAAATCATTGTGTAAGCAACCGTTACTGCTGCGTGAAGCTTCCTCAGATATATCAAACTCCTGACTTCCCCCTATCTGAATATGTACATCTTATGCTAAAGTTCATGCACTCTGTGGATGAGCTTCTCCCTCCAAGCTGACAGTGTCTTATTCCTATTTGCTGGGATGCACATGAAAAGGGGGCAAAATAAATAAGGAAAGTATATTGCAAAGGCATAATGAGACAATTTATATTGCAATCTCAAATTATTTACTGCTCCTTTAATTACAAGTTACAATAGGTAGTCATTAAATAAATGTTTAATTGAATAATACAAACAAATATATATTTTTATTATTTTTTTTAAAATTAGATATATATTTTTGTTGAATTAACAAAACTCAGAATGAATGAACGTTGTAAAACATTCAGTAAATTTTGTGACTGATCCCAGAAATATTTTGATTTTTTGCAAAAATGACTGTGTAAATGTTTAGGTTGAATGAGTTTGTCACATTGTTTATTTCTCCAGGTCTAATTATATGTTGCCATATGTGTGTATGATACCAGTATGTAAGGGTTTACAATTATGGGGGCTCTAAGGCATGAGCATATGTGTGAATACGCTATTTCTAATTGGCATATTGGTTTAAAGTGACTCACTATATGCTGTTTGTGAGGAATACTGTTTGCTCCTGAGAATATGGAATCACAGAGGTTGTGTAAGACAACTTCTTTGAAGGATTTGAGCTATTCCTATCATTTTAAAGAATTCACTCATAAAAAAACAGACCTAGAGATATTGTTAAGTTAGACTATTTCACCATTCTACAGCATGAAAATTCTCATTGGAAGTAGTAACTGATGTTTCTGACAAGATATAAAGATAATCGATACACATATCTATTTGTGCATAATTATTAGGCAACTTCCTTTCCTTTGGCAAAATGGGTCAAAAGAAGGACTTGACAGGCTCAGAAAAGTCAAAAATAGTGAGATATCTTGCAGAGGGATGCAGCACTCTTAAAATTGCAAAGCTTCTGAAGCGTGATCATCGAACAATCAAGCGTTTCATTCAAAATAGTCAACAGGGTCGCAAGAAGCGTGTGGAAAAACCAAGTCGCAAAATAACTGCCCATGAACTGAGAAAAGTCAAGTGTGCAGCTGCCAAGATGCCACTTGCCACCAGTTTGGCCATATTTCAGAGCTGCAACATCACTGGAGTGCCCAAAAGCACAAGGTGTGCAATACTCAGAGACATGGCCAAGGTAAGAAAGGCTGAAAGACGACCACCACTGAACAAGACACACAAGCTGAAACGTCAAGACTGGGCCAAGAAATATCTCAAGACTGATTTTTCTAAGGTTTTATGGACTGATGAAATGAGAGTGAGTCTTGATGGGCCAGATGGATGGGCCCGTGGCTGGATTGGTTAAGGGCAGAGAGCTCCAGTCCGACTCAGACGCCAGCAAGGTGGAGGTGGAGTACTGGTTTGGGCTGGTATCATCAAAGATGAGCTTGTGGGGCCTTTTTGGGTTGAGGATGGAGTCAAGCTCAACTCCCAGTCCTACTGCCAGTTTCTGGAAGACACCTTCTTCAAGCAGTGGTACAGGAAGAAGTTCATTGAGAACCTGTGGTCCATCATCAAATGTGAGATTTACAAGGAGGGAAAACAGTACACCTCTCTGAACAGTGTCTGGGAGGCTGTGGTTGCTGCTGCACGCAATGTTGATGGTGAACAGATCAAAACACTGACAGAATCCATGGATGGCAGGCTTTTGAGTGTCCTTGCAAAGAAAGGTGGCTATATTGGTCACTGATTTGTTTTTGTGTTGTTTTTGAATGTCAGAAATGTATATTTGTGAATGTTGAGATGTTATATTGGTTTCACTGGTAAAAATAAATAATTGAAATGGGTATATATTTGTTTTTTGTTAAGTTGCCTAATAATTATGCACAGTAATAGTCACCTGCACACACAGATATCCCCCTAAAATAGCTAAAACTAAAAAAAAACTAAAAACTACTTCCAAAACTATTCAGCTTTGATATTAATGAGTTTTTTGGGTTCATTGAGAACATGGTTGTTGTTCAATAATAAAATTAATCCTCAAAAATACAACTTGCCTAATAATTCTGCACTCCCTGTATATGTATATTTATTTACCTATATTTCTATATATACCAATATTTCTATATATTTCTATACCTATATATACCTATACAATGTTAAAATATGAGCACTCTCACTTTCTATATCTATGACTCTTTTCTGTATATAGGAAATTATTAATTTATCAACTTACCAATATATATCTGGTGCTACCAGGCCGGACTTGTATCTCTTTTTGTGAGCTTGACTTCCTCTTGTTGCTGTATCATTTTTTTACTCACCAGGGGTCCTATCCCCAGTGAGAGCCTGTTTATAGCTGCACGAACGAGATACAAGTCTTTCCTGTAGGGTCCTAGCTCTTCTTTGCTCTTGTTTGTGTCTGTATATATATATATATATATATATATATATATATGTAGCTATAGATATATATTGTAGCAAAATACCATCATATATATAGATAGAAGTATTTATTTATGAATACATAGAATAAATTCTGCTATGTGCAGAACATTGGAATGGGAATTATTCATATTTTCATGTCGGGTTAGCACATACTATTATGAGAATATGCGATCGGGTTAGCGCACAAGTCAGTGTTGGGTTTTTTCCCCACTTTTTATCTCCATTGACTTCTGTGGGGGAAGATGTTATCTTTTGCACGACAGTCTAATTGTGCTAGAAGTAACCTGTTTGCTCGCGTTGGGTAAGCATGATCGTGATAACTTTTTACTTTCAACTCATAATACCAGTGCAACCCATTGTGCACAAAAAGAGGACTTCTAGCGCAATTAGCGCTCTTGCGGAATCGGTAAATACCGCTCCACTTTTAATCTGGCCCTTTATTATTTCTAGGGATGCTTATTTAGGTCTTTTGTGAGGATCTGAATGCGGAAGTAAGCAGCTGCTCATGCCCTTTGGATATTTTCATGGCCGTATTAATTCTTATAAAAGAACCTCACTCTAAGATCTGGATTTGCAGAGACCTTAGTGTGGGGATCTTTTACAAGAATACAGCAACAATCTTCTCAGCAATAATTTTGTTTATTTGATATCAAGGCTCAACAAATTTCTTTAAAATATAGGAATCAGAACGAAAGTTTTTACCCGTAAAGTAAATGGCAAAACAAATCTTCTACAGTATTTAAAATTATAGAGGTCCCTTGCTCCCTGACTGGGTTCTGCCTGTGCTCTTTTAAATATAATTATGCCATGTAACCATTATTTATCAAAAGTATGTCTATAACATCAGCTGCCTATTTGGAAGTTGGTTTAACTCTTTAGCTGCTAATGGCAAATTCTAAGATGGGTTTAACCCATTGTTTGGCAATCATGGTTCTCTGCTCACCTATGTATATAAATTCAAGACCAACACCTGCTGGTAAACTTCAAGATCAAGACTCGTTAAGTTGCCTAACTCACCTGTAGGATCCACAACTCTGACAAAGCCCTCAGCAGGGGAAAGGATCTGCCTTAGCGCAACAAGGTTGACTTAAACAGCCGACTGGGCTACATGGCATTCTGGTGCCAGTAGTTCTTTGCTGAGTTGCCTAGAAAGGATCCAGTTGCACTAGACTAATTTTAGGTGCATCTGGTAACAGCAAGCAATGGTTGTTGGAGGCAAGTAGGAGGTACTTGGGGGTTCAAAATCAGAGTTTCTGGGGTTAATTCAAAGGCACCAGTGGTGCACAGGCTCCTATTGCTCAAGAAATCCTGTACATGAAGGGATGTTCCACCTATTGTTTCTGAAATCAGAAATTCCTCTCTGACACAGTGCAGGCAGAGAAGTTAGCTTCCAATCATTACTAGCACAACTCATGAATATGTTCAATGGGACATGCTTTAGATAGACCACACAATTTTAAACAACTTTCCAGTTTACTTCTATTATCAATTTTGCTTCATTCTCTTGGTATCCTTTATTGAAAGAGCAGCAATGCACTACTAGAAGCTTACTGAGCACATTGGTAAGACAATGATAAGAGGTATATTTGTGCAGTTCCCAGCTCTTCAGGCCCATTTATCAAGCTCCGTACGGAGCTTGAAGGGCCGTGTTTCTGGCGAGTCTTCAGACTCGCCAGAAACACAACTTATGAAGCAGCGGTCTAAAGACCGCTGCTTCATAACCCTGTCCGCCTGCTCTGAGCAGGCGGACAGGAATCACTGGAAATCAACCTGATCGAATACTATCGGGTTGATTGACAGCTCCCTGCTGGCGGCCGATTGGCCGCGAGTCAGCAGGGGGCGGCGTTGCACCAGCAGCTCTTGTGAGCTGCTGGTGCAATGTTAAATGCGGAGAGCGTATTGCTCTCCGCATTTAGCAAGGTCTTGCGGACCTGATCCGCAGTGTCGGATCAGGTCCGCAAGCCCTTTGATAAATGGGCCCCCTTGAGTCTACCTAGGTATCCTTTTCAACAAAGGATATAAAAAAAAGTTAGATAATTAAAGAAAATTAAAAAGTTGTTTAAAAATGAATGCTATAACTGAATTATGAAATAACATTTTTGGGTTTCATGTCCCTTTAAGTCCCTTATTTCAGCTCTGCTTTTTTGCAGTACACTGCATGGCATCTCTTAATAAAAGCACTGCCCATGGGACAAAAGCATAGCTGAATATGGGGACTTAACCAGATTTGTAAGCTGTGCCGGTGCTGGTTCCTCCACTGATGGATGCGCTAGTTGCAAGCGCTGCAACAACTCCCGCACTGTATTAACAATAAGCACCTTAGCTATGGACACTGAGATTTACGCACTCTTTCTGGACCTCCGGACACAGGACATGAGGGAATGTAGTTACAAGGACATCCTAAAGGTGTTGCAGCAGACCACAATTTATTATTACTGCAGTTAGCACATTTTTAAAATTGGTTCTCATGGTTCACGGTATGATGTGGCACCATGTGTTTTCCACACCATGCCGTGTGATTGAGAGATGAACTTAAAGAGACACTGAATCTAAATCTTTTCTTGATTCCAAATCTTTTCGTGATTCAGATAGAGCATGCAATTTTTAGCAACTTTCTAATTTACTCCTATTATCAATTTTTCTTCGTTCTCTTGCTATCTTTATTTGAAAAAGAAGGCATCTAGACTTTTTTGGTTCAGACTCTGGACAGCACTTTTTTGTATTGGTGGATGAATTTATCCACCAATCAGCAAGAACAACCCAGGTTGTTCACCAAAAATGGGCCAGTATCTAAACTTACATTCTTGCATTTCATATAAAGATACCAAGAGAATGAAGAAAATTTGATAATAGGAGTAAATTAGTAAATTGCATAAAATGTCATGCTCTATCTGAATCACGAAAGAAAAAATTTGGGTTCAGTGTCCCTTTAAATATTGTGTGTCACGAGGCAGGGCTGTGTGAATTGACAGGCTTGGTTGTATGGTAGCCTAAATAAATTTTCATAAAAAGTTAAGTGTTATAATTTAAAATATATAAAAAAAAAATGTAACACACAACTTTAAAAGTAAATAAAAATTTGGAAAAAATTGATATATGGGGGTAGATTTATTAAAGGTCGAATGGACATGATTACTTGTTACAACAAAGGACAACACTACTTGCACTAACGTTCCTAGACTGGTTCCACAAAAATTGTTTGGTCTCTACCACCAAACAACAGAAAAGTTACAAAATTTACAGAAACAATGTGGGTGCCTAAGAAAGACAAATCTAGGGGAGAATGAAGTACTCAAAAGTGTATCAGTGCACAATTCAAAACGTGTGGGATTATTTTGTAAACAGAGTAAATACAATAAAAAGAAAAGAATTATGGGCCCCTATTTAAGAAATTCTGGCGGACCTGGCTGAATACGGCGAGCAATACGCTCACCGTATTCAGCATTGCACCAGCAGCTCACAAGAGCTGCTGGTGTAATGCCGCCCCCTGCAGACTCGCGGCCAATGGGCCGCCAGCAGGGGGTGTCAATCAACCCGATCGTACTCGGGTTGATTTCCGGCGATGTCTGTCCGCCTGCTCAGAGCAGGCGGATAGGTTATGGAGCAGTGGTCTTTGTGACCGCTGCTTCATAACTGCTGTTTCTGGCGAGCCTGCAGGCTCGCCAGAAACAGGGGGCATCAAGCTCCATTCGGAGCTTGATAGATAGACCCCCCTAGTCAGTAAAACAAATGAAAAAATATGTTTAATATTATTTGAATAAAACTACAGATACAAATAAAACAGCTTCTATATGTCTAGGGATATCCCAAACTAATAAGCACAGTTAAAGAGATTCTGATGGAATGAGCTAAAAATACTGGTAAGTAGTAGCATAGTTATGGTATAAAATACACCAATAGGCGTTAAATCCTAATGAAAAGAACTAAATATAAGAGAAACACTGCTCAGTATTAGCACCGGTTAAGCATAAAATACAGTATACAATAAAAGTCCAGTATATAGAATTCTCTTCTGCAGACAAAGATTCAAGAATGAGTTCACACAAGAAAGTGTATAGAAGTGGGATGTTTTTCACATTAGGGGTTATATCCAACACCGTAATCAGTGTATTCGGATCCGGTTTGAAAAGTAGCAGGTAGGTGAAATCAGAGTAACTTCAGCTCTGGGAATCCTTACGGTCTGAGCACGTGAGAAAGCCGCCAAAGCTCCTCTACCCTGCACATCCTGGAAACCTCCTACAGCTGTGTGTGGCGTCTTCTCTGAAGCGTATATGGTGTCCTGCTCTGGACACAAAAGGATTAGTAATGCGGCAACCCATTTTGGCTCACGTAGAGCCTTTCTCAAGACAGAATATAATCCTGTGCCATCTTTCTCCTTAAATACCCTCCTTGGGGTGTTTAATTGATAGGCACTTCCCATACTCCAATTAGATTAGTATTGCATTGCCATTTTCAGGATATCAGCATATGGGATATCAGCTTGCTGGAATCTTTCATTTCAGTTATTAGTTGTCAGTGTTAAGACCATTTTACAATATGAACATCATAAACAGCAATGGGAAGTCAATCTAAAGCAATAAAAATATTTTATATCATTCCTTCTAATACTTTTATCTTAGAACACCTAAAGGGATATTACAGCGGTTAAATTCACAACTATGGTTAATTGCAAGTCTTGTTTAAATTTTATAAATTATGGTTACATAGAGGTTATTTTTATAGAACTATTGTTGAATAAAAAACTTTTTAAAAATAACGTTGGTTAAAAGGAATTTATAATTCTTTTGGTAATAGCGGAAACATAGCTTTCCATTTTCTAGATCTCATATTCACAAAACATATGACGAGCATTGAATTGTTGCTAATAAAATTTATTTATTATTAAAAAAAAATATTTTTCGGAAAAAAGAATAAATCTTTGTAAAGATTTTTCGAAAATTCTTTTGAAAAGAACCTTTCAAAAAACCTCAATTTGTAAAAAAACCTTGTCGAAAAAAATACGTAAAAAACTTTATAAAAGACTTTATAAAAAACTATCGGCCAGATTACGAGTTTTGCATTAGAGGCTGTGTGGTGCTAACAAGCAGTTTTTTCTCACCGCTCACTTACCTGCAGCGCTGGAATTACGGCTTTTTCTAAACACGGCGTTAAAAGGCAAGAAGTGAGCGTTGAGCAAAATCGTGCTCCTTACCGCAATTCAATACCAGCCCTGCTTAAGTCAGCGGTGAGCTGGTTATACGTGCTTGTGCACGATTTCCCCATAGGAATCAATGGGGAGAGCCTGCTGAGAAAAAGTCTAACACCTGCAAAAAAGCAGCGTAAAGCTCAGTAACGCAGCCCCATTGATTCCTATAAATAAAATTTACGTTTACACCTAACACCCTAACATGAACCCCGAGTCTAAACACCCCTAATCTTACACTTATTAATCCCTAATCTGCCGCCCCCGACATCGTCGCCACCTACATTATATTTTTTAACCCCTAATCTACCGCTCTGGACATCGCCGCCACTATAATAAACATATTAACCCCTAAACCGCCTCACTCCCGCCTCGCAAACATTAGTTAAATATTATTAACCCCTAATATGCTGCCCCTAACATTGCCGCCACCTACCTACATTTATTAACCCCTAATCTGCCGCCCCCAACGTTGTTGTCGATTTAATAACCCCTAAACCTAAGTCTAACCTAACCCTAACACACCCTAACTTAAATATAATTTAAATAAATCTAAATAAAATTCCTATCATGAACTAAATTATTCCTATTTAAAACTAAATACTTACCTATAAAATAAACCCTAAACTAGCTACTATATAACTAATAGTTACATTGTAGCTAGCTTAGGGTTTATTTTTATTTTACAGGCAAGTTTATATTTAATTTAACTAGGTAGAATAGTTACCTAGAATTCTATCAGCCAATCAGAATTAAGGTGGAAAAAATCCTATTGGCTGATGCAATTAGCCAATAGGATTGAGCTTGCATTCTATTGGCTATTCCAATCAGCCAATATAATGCGAGCTCAATCCTATTGGCTGATTGGATCAGCCAATAGGATTGAACTTCAATCCTATTGGCTGATTGCATCAGCCAATAGGATTTTTTCTACCTTAGTTCTGATTGGCTGATAGAATTCTATCAGCCAATCGGAATCTAAGGGACGCCATCTTGGATGACGTCATTTAAAGGAACTGTCATTCAGTAAGAAGACTCTGGATGAAGAGGATGCTCCACGTCGGATGTCTTGAAGATGGACCCACTACGCGCCGGATGGATGAAGATAGAAGATGCCATCTGGATGAAGACTTCTGCCTGTCTGGAGGACCACTTCTCCCGGCTTAGATGAAGACTTCTCCCGGCTTTGTTGAGGACTTCGGCCTGGTTGGATGAAGACTTCTGCCGCTTCCTTGAGGATGGATGTCTGGTCTTCAGAACTGTAAGTCAATCTTCAGGGGGTTAGTGTTAGGTTTTTTTAAGGGTGTATTGGGTGGGTTTATTTTTTAGGTTAGGGATTTGGGCTGCAATAGAGCTAAATGGCCTTTTAAGGGCAATGCCCATCCAAATGCCCATTTCAGGGCAATGGGGAGCTTAGTTTTTTTTAGTTAGTATTTTATTTGGGGGGTTGGTTGTGTGGGTGGTGAGTTTTACTGTTGGGGGGGTTGTTTGTATTTTTTTTTACAGGTAAAAGAGCTGATTACTTTGGGGCAATGCCCGCAAAAGGCCTTTTTAAGGGCTATTGATAGTTTAGTTTAGGCTAGGTTTTTTTTTTATTTTGAGGGGGGGGGGCTTTTTTTATTTTGATAGGGCTATTAGATAAGGTGTAATTAGTTTAAAGATCTGTAATTTGTTTTTTATTTTCTGTAATTTAGTGTTTTTTTTGTAATTTAGCTAATTTCATTTAATTTATTTAATTGTTTTTAATATAGTTAATTTATTTAATTGTAGTGTAGTGTTAGGTGTTATTGTAACTTAGGTTATGTTTTATTTTACAGGTACTTTTGTATTTATTTTAGCTAGGTAGTTATTAAATAGTTAATAACTATTTAGTAACTATTCTACCTAGTTAAAATAAATACTAACTTGCCTGTAAAATAAAAATAAACCCTAAGATAGCTACAATGTAACTATTAGTTATATTGTAGCTAGTTTAGGGTTTATTTTATAGGTAAGTATTTAGTTTTAAATAGGAATAATTTAGTTCATGATAGGAATTTTATTTAGATTTATTTAAATTATATTTAAGTTAGGGTGTGTTAGGGTTAGGATTAGACTTCAGTGTAGGGGTTAATACATTTAGTATAGTGTCGGCCACGTTGGGGGCGGCAGATTAGAGGTTAATAAATGTAGGTGGCGGCGATGTTAGGGATGGCAGATTAGGGGTTAATATTTAAATAGTGTTTGCGAGGTGGGAGTGCGGCGGTTTAGGGGTTAATACATTTATTATAGTGGCGGCAATGTTGGGGGTGGCAGATTAGGGGTTAATAAGTGTAGGTAGGTTGCGGCGACATTGGGGGTGGCAGATTAGGGGTTAATAAATATAATGTAGGTGTTGGCGATGTTGGGGGAAGCAGATTAGGGGTTAATAAGTATAATGTAGGTGGCGGCGGTGTAGGGAGCGGAAGATTAGGGGTTAATAAGAATAATGTAGGTGGCGGCAATGTTAGGGGCAGCAGATTAGGGGTTAATAATATTTAACTAGTGTTTGTGAGGCGGGAGTGTGGTGGTTTAGGGGTTAATATGTTTATTCTAGTGGTGGCGATGTCCGGATCGGCAGATTAGGGGTTAAAATTTTTATTACAGTGTTTGCGATGTGGGAGGGCCTCGGTTTAGGGGTTAATAGGTAGTTTATGGGTGTTAGTGTACTTTTTAGCACTTTAGTTATGAGTTTTATGCTACGGCGTTGTACCATAAAACTCTTAACTACTGACTTTAAAATGCGTCAGGTAGGTTGGAGGTAGAGGGTGTACCGCTCACTTTTTAGCCTCCCAGGACAGACTCGTTATACCGGTGCTATGGAAGTCCCATAGAAAAAAGGGTTTACGAAACCTGCAAGACTCGTAATAGCAGCGGTAGTGAAAATGCAACGTTAGGACCTGTTAACGCTGCTTTTTCAGCCTAACACACAACTCATAATCTAGCCGTATATTTCTTGCACCTTGCTACAATTTCTGTATTTTATTTTTATCCCAACTAGTTTATTTGTACCAATTCGATTTATTAAATTATCTAAGGAAACATGCCAGATCCATCTCTAAATTAAGGCCACTAGGGGTCATAGTGTCTAGGTTAAATATCCATATAGTCATATGTTTTGTGAATATGAGATAATACATATCTAGAAAATGGAAAGCTATGTTTCCGATATTACCAAAAGAATTATGAATTCCTTTTACCCAACGTTATTTTGAAAACGTTTTTTATTGAACCATAATTCTGTAAAAATAACCTCTATGTAACCATAATTTATAAAATAGAAACAAGACTTGCATTTAACCATAGAATTTAAACACCCCACAACCGCCTACTTTCATCCCATAAAACTGCTATGTGCAGTGTTTTTTAATCAATTTAAATATGCTACATTTGTTTTCATATAAATGCACACTACAATTAAATTTGGGGCACATTTATAAAATTAACCAGAGATCTGATCTCTGGTTAATTTTATAAGCGCTAATTCCTACCAGGAGCTCGCGGTAGCAATAACCAGCCACTTTTAATGACTGGTTATTTATTGTGCGCCTGTAAACGGGCAAATTTGCTCATTTATGAGCTCAAGATAAAATAGCGCTCCACTTGTAATCTTGCCCTATGTTTTTAGTTGGTCGTTTTTTAAACTATTCTTTAATCTCTTTGTACAGTGTATGAGAGAAAAAAATATTTACATGTGTGAGATTAACCTATTAATCCGAATCCATATTGATAACTATTAAACAATATGAATTCTATTTGTATATGAACATGATAGGTATTCTTGCATGTTTGTTAAATGATTATATATATATACACAGTATATATATATATATATATATATATATATATATATATATATACTGTATATATATATATATATATATATATTCATTCTTTTCATTCTTTGCAATCATTGACTGAGAAAGCAATGTTTTCCAATTTGCTGAGCCTGACATCAGAAATCAAGAAGAACAATATGGGAATATTTTTTTTTTTAAAGGAAGTGGTCACAATTGATATCATCTTCTAGAACTAGATTTAAACAGCTCTCATACTGTAAATCATGAAACTGCCAAGAAACGAGCTTTACTCCTGTGCAATAACGTAGCTGCAAAAAAGTTATCAAACCTTACAAACTCCACTGTACAGAATTAGTTTGTCTTTTTCCAATTTCGATTAACATGAGAAAACGTGACATGGGGGTAAACATCAATTATTCAAAATACGATTTTTGGGACTTTTAATTTTTTCTTTAAACTGTGCAAATTATCTCTCCCGACAAACAAGATGGAATGGCCAAAGTTTAAATTCTGATCTCAAAGAAGCAATTTTTGATTTAAAGCACTTTAAAAAGACAACATTACTGTGATAATCACGGCAATGTCAATATGAATGAAAAATTTCAGAACGAGATTGTTGTTCTTCATTTCTAGTTATTTCAGTCGAGGTTTGTGTTTTCTTGCTTTTTCTGCAGATCATTTTAGCAGTACAGGATATCATGTATTAAATATATTTACATATGTAGCTTTTTAACTAACAGGAAACATTTTGTTAAAGGGAATGGGCTGATTTCCAACCCTGCCTTCCTCAATATTGGTATCTTACAGGTTGTTCTTTATTCCTTGCTCTGTTCCTTATAAATATTACACTGTGTCAAATAATAAAAAAACAAAAACAATCAATAAATGTACATATTTAATAAAAACAAACACTTATACCAATAAACATAAAAATAAAATCAAAAACATAGCAAAACGATTATCCATTAAAGACAATTATACCCTGCCAAGTACCTTGACATAAACCACTATATTGAAAAAAGTGACTCCAGCCTTGGCAGGTTTCATAACCTTGGTCCACACAAAAGCAACTTTCTTTGCTTTACTATAAACCACTATATGCCGATACACAAGATACAAAAGTCTTATTGTCCTAATCCAGATCAATAGAGGTGAAGATATCTTAGTCCTGTAGCCATAGGCGATCAATTCATTGGCATCAAGAACCACAGACAGTCCTCCTCCACTATAATGATTTGAAAAGAAAAACCTGTGAAAGGAAAATAAAACAAATAGTGCAATACCGTTTCAAATACAGAAATTCTAGAGGTATTTAACAGACAGCCCACTATACCACCGACGCGTTTCGACCGTTATTGTTCTACCTTATGTACCAACAATTGTACTTATTTAAATTAATCTGTTAAGATATTGAAATTTGCAGACAACTACTACTGATAGGATTTATCTCAGCTGAAGATGGATTGAGCTACAACATGGAAGTAGACAAGTTGGTAACATGGAGTGAAGCTAACAATTTAGAATTAAATGTTTATAAAACCAAAGAGATGGCAATTGATTTTAGAAAAAAAAACCTCCATCTTCTTCTGTGAAAATTAAATATTGCATAGAAGACAGAGTTATATCGTACACTTTCCTTGGAACAAAGATTCAATATGATTTGAAAGGGATGTCCAAATTTTTACTATAATTAAAAATCTCAACAATGTTTGTACTTCTTAAGGCAAGTTAAAAATTTTAGCCTGTATTAAAAACTAGCTTGTTTTTATTCAGCCATTATCAAATCAGTTTTATCATCCTGTATTTTAACCTGGTATAGCTCTGCTACATTTTCATTAAAGGAGAAACTACACCGAAGTCTGAGATCTGCGGAAAAAATGATTGGTAAAACTTATTTTTCTTAAGTACATTTACTTTTTAAGGAAGAATAAGAGAGTCAGAAAAATTATCTGATTTATCTCAACCTGGCCATTGTTTTTTTAATGGTCTATCTTTTTATCCTAGGCCAAGGTTGAGAGTTTTCTAAACTCAGGCAAACCATTTTCTGAATATTTTTTCCCCCAGGCTATTAAAATAGCAAACAGGAATACTTCTATTATTTCCCTTTTGGTACAACAAATTGCACTTTAGTCCCTCTTTGTGAATGTATTTGATAATTAGAATTGTACACAGCTGATTGTATTTGTTTTTAATTGTCATCTGATACCTTTTGCACCATGAAGATTTCCTTTTTATATATAAATATATATATATATATATATATATATATATAAACTGGATTATATGACAGCACCGCTAATCTAGTAAAAGAATTTACAATCAACAGTGTGCCCGTGCTCGGGATAGGATGTAGTCTAACCACCCTACTAATATATAACTCAAAAATATCCCAGTACTGGATTCTATAACAGTTTATTAAAAAATAACTTAAATTATAACAGCAATGTTATCATATGAGGGGCTCATCTCATTCACATACTCCTCCTCACTCAAACCCACATCCACCAAAAAACAGAAAAAATCAGACAAGTTGCCAATCTATTGACAAACAAAAAATAAAAAAGTTGCCAATTGTTAAAGAAGAAAAAAAAATCAAAATTATGCAGCCCCCAAGGCATCCCAAGGAGGAAATGACCCACATCACCTGGGAACAAAGTTACTATGATTAGAGTAAACCCCAGTTTTTTGAATTCAGACGATCCTGAGTGAAGGTAATTTTGCACCTGTTGTCAACTCTATCAAGTTGTACAGTCCCAGTGTATTGTAGTTGTTTCATCAAGTCGAACTTGAAACAAAGTATCACTTTCAATATTCAACAGTATATCATCCAGTATATTGCTAGCACTCTCAAGATATATAGTCCCAATGTATTTACATTTTTACCAGGTTAAACTTTAGATATAATCTCGCCCAATAGGGTAAAACTTAGGTCTGTGATATGTAACGTCTGCGTCTGAAGTAAGTTAACACTCATTTGATAGGTAGTCCCTTATGTTTGTGTGATAGTGATACAGACTTATACTTGCCGCAACACTTGCGTTTTAAACTTGTCTGTGTCACAAATGAGTGGTCCATGGTGTCCGTGGTGTCCGTTAGTCTTAATCTCAGTATATGCAAGTGATTCCATCTGCAGCCAGTTTCCCGGTTTCCTACCTCACGGTCACCATGATCCAGGTGTCTTTTGGTCTGTTGTAAGTAATCAGCGTTGTGCAGTAACAGCATACAGCGTTCAGGTACACAGACCAGAGCAGGTGATGGCATCACAAGATCTCCCTACAATACAACTACAATACACTGGGACTGTACAACTTGATAGAGTTGACAACAGGTGCAAAATTACCTCCACTCAGGATCATCTGAATTCAAAAAGCTGGGGTTTACTCTAATCATAGTAACTTTGTTCGCAGGTGATGTGGGTCATTTCCCCCTTGGGACGCCTTGGGGGCTGAATAATTTCTGATTTTTTTCTCTTTTCTTTAACAATTGGCAACTTGTTTATTATATGTTTGTCAATAGATTTTTTTCTGTTTTTTGGTGGATGTGAGTTTGAGTGAGGAGGACTATGTGAATGAGATGAGCCCCTCGTATGATAACATTTCTGTTATAATTAAGTTGTTTTTGAATAAACTGTTATAGAATCCAGTGCTGGCATCTATTTGTGTTATATATTAGTAGGGTGGTTAGACTACATCCTATCCCGGGCACGGGCACACTGTTGATTGTAAAATGTCTTACTAGATTAGCAGGTGCTGTCATATAATCCAGTTAATATATATATATATATATATATACTGTATATATATATATAAAAGGAATTCTTCATGGTGGAAAAGGTGTGTGTATATATATATATATATATATATATATATTGTATATACTTGGTGAATAAAAGATTCTATTCTATTCTGCATATGTACATTTTTGCCCTACTCACTGCTGACAGACTATATAATAGCAATACATTGAACTTTAATTAATCGAGACTAGATATACAAATATACCTTTAAAATGTAGTCTGTGGCCATTTCTGAGTGTATTACACATACACAACATAACAGAATTATTCAAAATAATCTTGAAATACTCTCAAATGTGCCAATAAAGCCATTTCTGACTTTAGGTATCAAATTGGATAAATGAAAAATGGTCTAGGAGACCTGTTTTGGTTCCATGTTAAAAATAGGATTTTTTCTTGCAAGTCGATAATGGGCTAGATTATGAATGGAGAGCTAATTACAAGTTGAAAGAAAATAAGTTTTTGCACAAATGCTAACCCTAACTTGGAAAATCGTGACTGTGTTAACGTATTCCACCACAGATTTCAAAGGAGCACGCAGAGTGGACAAAAAACCTAACACCCATACTCAAGCGCTAAAAATGATTGCGTTTAACCAAGTGGGCTAACCTGACATGAAATATTAATATTTCAGATTCCAAAAATGTACTTGACAGATTGCTAAAAGTTAAAGTCTATCAGAGGCTTATAAATTTAGATTATGTTAATGGATTTCTTTGAAAATTGGATGTTTTTCCTCTTTTATACCTAGTTGAGCTTGGTGTAATTTTTTTCAGTGTATCGACAGTCTTCAAGAGGGGACATCCTAAAACATTTAATGTGAAAAGAGCTTATTGTAGCTTAATGAGTAAAAAAGTGGCCAAATGTTTATTAATTGCTGCATAATTTTGCACAACCCAAGATTTCCACTATCCAAGCCTATCCTAGAAGATTCATGGATTTTGGTTTCTCACAAGGCAAATTAGTGACATTAAGCTTGTTTTTTGGGGAGCTTAATGTGGCTTAATGTACAAAATTGAACTTAGATGTTAACCAATTTCCCCCAAACTTACCACAATAAATGTATCTATCTATTTAAACATATTCTGAAAATGTCAGAACATTTGATAAAACATACCAAAAGTTATTCGCATTTAACTATTTTTTTACAATCCTTAAACATATGGGGGCCTATCTATCAAGCACCGAAAGGAGCTTGATGGCCCTTGTTTCTGGCGAATCTTCAGACTCGCCAGAAACAGCAGTTATGAAGCAGCGGTCACAAAGACCGCTGCTCCATAACCTGTCCGCCTGCTCTGAGCAGGCGGACAGACATCGCCGGAAATCAACCCGATCGAGTATTATCGGGTTGATTGACACCTCCCTGCTGGCGGCCCATTGGCCGCGAGTCTGCAGGGGACGGCGTTGCACCAGCAGCTCTTGTGAGCTGCTGGTGCAATGCTGAATACGGAGAGCGTATTGCTCTCTGCATTCAGCGAGGTCTGGAGGACCTGATCCGCACTGTTGGATCAGGTCCGACAGACTTTGATAAATAGAGGCCTTAATATTAGCAGCTTAATGTAAAAATAGCTTAATGTACCAAAATTCACCTAAACATCAATCAATTGCCTTGAAACTTGGCACAAACTCAGTTTGTCACTTTCCAAACCTATCCTAGAAGTTTCATGATATTTGGTTTCCCACAAGGCAAATGAGTGACATTAATCTTGTTTTTTGGGGAGCTTAATGTGGCTTAACGTACAAAATTGAACTTAGATCTTAACCAATTTCCCCCAAACTTCTCACAATACATTAATCTATCTATTCAAACATAATCTGAAAATTTCAGGAAATTTGAAAAAACATACCAAAAGTTATTCGCATTTAACAATTTACAATCCTAAACCATTTAATGTGAGCAGCTTAATGTAAAAATAGCTTAATGTACCAAAATTCACCAAAACTTCAATCAATTGCCTTGAAACTCAGTTTTTCACTTTCCAAACCTATCCTAGAAGTTTCATGGATTTTGGTTTACCACAAGGCAAATGAGTGACATTAAGCTTGTTTTTTGGGGAGCTTAATGTGGCTTAATGAGTAAAAAAGTGGCCAAATGTTAATCAATTGCTGCATAATTTTGCACAACCCAAGATTTCCACTATCCAAGCCTATTTTAGAAGTTTCATGGATTTTGGTTTTCCACAAGGCAAATGAGTGACATTAAGCTTGTTTTTTAGGGACCTTAATGTGGCTTAACGTACAAAATTGAACTTAGATGTTAACCAATTTCCCCCAAACTTACCACACAACATATTCTGAAAATGTCAGGACATTTGATAAAACATACCAAAGGTTATTCACATTTAACTATTTTTTTACAATCCTAAAATATATAGGCCTAGATTTAGAGTTGGGCGGTAGCCGTCAAAACCAGCGTTAGAGGCTCCTAACGCTGGTTTTTACCGCCCTCTGGTATTTGGAGTCAGTCATTAAAGGGTCTAACGCTCACTTTTCAGCCGCGACTTTTCCATACCGCAGATCCCCTTACGTCAATTGCGTATCCTATCTTTTCAATGGGATCTTTCTAACTCCGGTATTTAGAGTCGTGGCTGAAGTGAGCGTTAGAAATCTAACGACAAAACTCCAGCCGCAGAAAAAAGTCAGTAGTTAAGAGCTTTCTGGGCTAACGCCGGTTTATAAAGCTCTTAACTACTGTGCTCTAAAGTACACTAACACCCATAAACTACCTATGTACCCCTAAACCGAGGTCCCCCCACATCGCCGCCACTCAATTAAATTTTTTTAACCCCTAATCTGCCGACCGCCACCTACATTATACTTATGTACCCCTAATCTGCTGCCCCTAACACCGCCGACCCCTATATTATATTTATTAACCCCTAATCTGCCCCCCTCAACGTCGCCTCCACCTGCCTACACTTATTAACCCCTAATCTGCCGAGCAGACCACACCGCTACTATAATAAAGTTATTAACCCCTAATCCTCCTCACTCCCGCCTCAATAACCCTATAATAAATAGTATTAACCCCTAATCTGCCCTCCCTAACATCGCCGACGCCTAACTTCAATTATTAACCCCTAATCTGCCGACCGAATCTCGCCGCTACTGTAATAAATGGATTAACCCCTAAAGCTAAGTCTAACCCTAACCCTAACACCCCCCTAAGTTAAATATAATTTAAATCTAACAAAATAAATTAACTCTTATTAAATAAATTATTCCTATTTAAAGCTAAATACTTACCTGTAAAATAAACCCTAATATAGCTACAATATAAATTATAATTATATTATAGCTATTTTAGGATTTATATTTATTTTACAGGTAACTTTGTATTTATTTTAACCAGGTACAATAGCTATTAAATAGTTAAGAACTATTTAATAGCTAAAATAGTTAAAATAATTACAAAATTACCTGTAAAATAAATCCTAACCTAAGTTACAATTAAACCTAACACTACACTATCAATAAATTAATTAAATAAACTACCTACAATTATCTACAATTAAACCTAACACTACACTATCAATACATTAATTAAATACAATCCATACAAATAACTACAATTAAATAAACTAACTAAAGTACAAAAAATAAAAAAGAACTAAGTTACAAAAAATAATAAAATATTTACAAACATTAGAAAAATATTACAACAATTTTAAACTAATCACACCTACTCTAAGCCCCCTAATAAAATTACAAAGCCCCCCAAAATAAAAAAATGCCCTACCCTATTCTAAATTAAAAAAGATCAAAGCTCTTTTACCTTACCAGCCCTGAACAGGGCCCTTTGCGGGGCATGCCCCAAGAAATTCAGCTCTTTTGCCTGTAAAAAAACACATACAATACCCCCCCCCAACATTACAACTCACCACCCACATACCCCTAATCTAACCCAAACCCCCCTTAAATAAACCTAACACTAAGCCCCTGAAGATCTTCCTACCTTATCTTCACCTCACCGGGTATCACCGATCGGTCCTGGCTCCAAAATCTTCATCCAACCCAAGCGGGGGCTGGCGATCCATAATCCTGCGGCTGAAGAGGTCCAGAAGAGGCTCCAAAGTCTTCATCCTATCCAGGAAGAAGAGGCGATCCAGACCGGCAACCACCTTGATCCAAGCGGCATCTTCTATCTTCATCCAATGAGGAACGGCTCCATCGTGAAGACCTCCAGCGCGGATCAATCTTCTTCCGACGACGTCCAACTGAAGAATGACGGTTCCTTTAAGGGACGTCATCCAAGATGGCGTCCCTCGAATTCCGATTGGCTGATAGGATTCTATCAGCCAATCAGAATTAAGGTAGGAAAATTCTGATTGGCTGATGGAATCAGCCAATAAGAATCAAGTTCAATCCGTTTGGCTGATCCGATCAGCCAATCAGATTGAGCTCGCATTCTATTGGCTGATCGGAACAGCCAATAGAATGCGAGCTCAATCTGATTGGCTGATCGGATCAGCCAATCAGATTGAATTTGATTCTGATTGGCTGATTCCATCAGCCAATCAGAATTTTCCTACCTTAATTCCGATTGGCTGATAGAATCCTATCAGCCAATCGGAATTCGAGGGACGCCATCTTGGATGACGTCCCTTAAAGGAACCGTCATTCTTCAGTTGGACGTCGTCGGAAGAAGATTGATCCGCGCTGGAGGTCTTCACGATGGAGCCGTTCCTCATCGGATGAAGATAGAAGATGCCGCTTGGATCAAGATGGTTGCCGGTCTGGATCGCCTCTTCTTCCCGGATAGGATGAAGACTTTGGAGCCTCTTCTGGACCTCTTCAGCCACAGGATTATGGATCGCCAGCCCCCGCTTGGGTTGGATGAAAATTTTGGAGCCAGGACCGATCAGTGATACCCGGTGAGGTGAAGATAAGGTAGGAAGATCTTCAGGGGCTTAGTGTTAGGTTTATTTAAGGGGGGTTTGGGTTAGATTAGGGGTATGTAGGTGGTGGGTTGTAATGTTGGGGGGGGGGGGTATTGTATGTGGGTTTTTTTTACAGGCAAAAGAGCTGAATTCTATGGGGCATGCCACGCAAAGGGCCCTTTTCAGGGCTGGTAAGGTAAAAGAGCTTTGAACTTTTTAAATTTAGAATAGGGTAGGGCATTTTTTTATTTTGGGGGTCTTTGTTATTTTATTAGGGGGCTTAGAGTAGGTGTAATTAGTTTAAAATTGTTGTAATATTTTTCTAATGTTTGTAAATATTTTATTATTTTTTGTAACTTAGTTCTTTTTTATTTTTTGTACTTTAGTTAGTTTATTTAATTGTAGTTATTTGTAGGTATTGTATTTAATTAATGTATTGATAGTGTAGTGTTAGGTTTAATTGTAGATAATTGTAGGTAGTTTATTTAATTAATTTATTGATAGTGTAGTGTTAGGTTTAATTGTAACTTAGGTTAGGATTTATTTTACAGGTAATTTTGTAATTATTTTAACTATTTTAGCTATTAAATAGTTCTTAACTATTTAATAGCTATTGTACCTGGTTAAAATAAATACAAAGTTACCTGTAAAATAAATATAAATCCTAAAATAGCTATAATATAATTATAATTTATATTGTAGCTATATTAGGGTTTATTTTACAGGTAAGTATTTAGCTTTAAATAGGAATAATTTATTTAATAAGAGTTAATTTATTTTGTTAGATTTAAATTATATTTAATTTAGGGGGGTGTTAGGGTTAAAGTTAGACTTAGCTTTAGGGGTTAATAAATTTATTAGAGTAGCGGTGAGCTCCTGTCGGCAGATTAGGGGTTAATACTTGAAGTTAGGTGTCGGCAATGTTAGGGAGGGCAGATTAGGGGTTAATACTATTTATTATAGGGTTATTGAGGCGGGAGTGAGGCGGATTAGGGGTTAATACATTTATTATAGTAGCGCTCAGGTCCGGTCGGCAGATTAGGGGTTAATAAGTGTAGTTAGGTGGAGGCGACGTTGGGGGCGGCAGATTAGGGGTTAATAAATATAATATAGGGGTCGGCGATGTTAGGGGCAGCAGATTAGGGGTACATAACTATAATGTATGTTGCGGCGGTGTACAGAGCGGCAGATTAGGGGTTAAAAATAATATGCAGGGGTCATCGATAGCGGGGGCGGCAGATTAGGGGTTAATAAGTGTAAGGTTAGGGGTGTTTAGACTCGGGGTACATGTTAGAGTGTTAGGTGCAGACGTAGGAAGTGTTTCCACATAGAAAACAATGGGGCTGCGTTAGGAGCTGAACGCGGCTTTTTTGCAGGTGTTAGGTTTTTTTTCAGCTCAAATGGAACCATTGTTTTCTATGGGGGAATCGTGCACGAGCACGTTTTTGAAGCTGGCCGCGTCCGTAAGCACCGCTGGTATCGAGAGTTGAAGTTGCGGTAAATATGCTATACGCTCCTTTTTTGGAGCCTAACGCAGCCATTCTGTGAACTCTAAATACCAGCTGTATTTAAAAGGTGCAGCCATAAAAAAGCCAGCGTAGCTAACGCACCCCTTTGGCCGCAGAACTCTAAATCTAGGCGATAATGTGAGCAGCTTAATGTAAAAAGAGCTTAATGTACCAAAATTCACCTAAACATCAATCAATTGCCTTGAAACTTGGCACAAACTAAGGCCTAGATTTGGAGTTCGGCGGTAGCCGTCAAAACCAGCGTTAGAGGCTCCTAACGCTGGTTTTGGCCGCCCGCTGGTATTTGGAGTCAGTGATTAAAGGGTCTAACGCTCACTTTTCAGCCGCGACTTTTCCATACCGCAGATCCCCCTACGCCATTTGCGTAGCCTATCTTTTCAATGGGATCTTTCTAACGCTGGTATTTAGAGTCGTTTCTGAAGTGAGCGTTAGAGCTCTAACGACAAAATTCCAGCCGCCTGAAAATAGCAGGAGTTAAGAGCTTTCTGGCTAACGCCGGTTCATAAAGCTCTTAACTACTGTACCCTAAAGTACACTAACACCCATAAACTACCTATGTACCCCTAAACCGAGGTCCCCCCACACCGCCGCCACTCGATTAAAATTTTTAACCCCTAATCTGCCGACCGCCACCTACGTTATACTTATGTACCCCTAATCTGCTGCCCCTAACCCCGCCGACCCCTGTATTACATTTATTAACCCCTAACCTGCCCCCCACAACGTCGCCGCCAGCTACTTAAAATAATTAACCCCTAATCTTCCGACCGCAAAGCGCCGCCACCTACGTTATCCCTATGTACCCCTAATCTGCTACCCCTAACACCGCCGACCCCTATATTATATTTATTAACCCCTAATCTGCCCCCCTCAACGTCGCCGACACCTGCCTACACTTATTAACCCCTAATCTGCCGAGCGGACCTGAGCGCTACTATAATAAAGTTATTAACCCCTAACCCGCCTCACTAACCCTATCATAAATAGTATTAACCCCTAATCTGCCCTCCCTAACATCGCCAACACCTAACTTCAATTATTAACCCCTAATCTGACGACCAGAGCTCACCGCTATTCTAATAAATTGATTAACCCCTAAAGCTAAGTCTAACCCTAACACTAACACCCCCCTAAGTTAAATATAATTTAAATCTAACGAAATAAATTAACTCTTATTAAATAACTTATTCCTATTTAAAGCTAAATACTTACCTGTAAAATAAATCCTAATATAGCTACAATATAAATTATAATTATATTATAGCTATTTTAGGATTAATATTTATTTTACAGGCAACTTTGTAATTATTTTAACCAGGTACAATAGTTATTAAATAGTTAAGAACTATTTAATAGTTACCTAGTTAAAATAATAACAAATTTACCTGTAAAATAAATCCTAACCTAAGATACAAATAAACCTAACACTACCCTATCAATAAATTAATTAAATAAACTACCTACAATTACCTACAATTAACCTAACACTACACTATCAATAAATTAATTAATTAAACACAATTGCTACAAATAAATACAATAAAATAAACTAGCTAAAGTCCAAAAAAATAAAAAAGAACTAAGTTACAAAAAATAATAAAATATTTACAAACATAAGAAAAATATTACAACAATTTTAAACTAATTACACCTACTCTAAGCCCCCTAATAAAATAACAAAGCCCCCCAAAATAAAAAATTCCCTACCCTATTCTAAATTAAAAAAGTTACAAGCTCTTTTACCTTACCAGCCCTGAACAGGGCCCTTTGCGGGGCATGCCCCAAGGATTTCAGCTCTTTTGCCTGTAAAAAAAAACATACCATACCCCCCCCCAACATTACAACCCACCACCCACATACCCCTAATCTAACCCAAACCCCCCTTAAATAAACCTAACACTAAGCCCCTGAAGATCTTCCTACCTTGTCTTCACCATACCAGGTTCACCGATCCGTCCTGGCTCCAACATCTTCATCCAACCCAAGCGGGGGTTGGCGATCCATCATCCGGTGCTGAAGAGGTCCAGAAGAGGCTCCAAAGTCTTCCTCCTATCCGGCAAGAAGAGGACATCCGGACCGGCAAACATCTTCTCCAAGCGGCATCTTCAATCTTCTTCCATCCGGTGCGGAGCGGGTCCATCTTGAAGCAGGTGACGCGGATCCATCCTCTTCTTCCGTTGTCTCCCGACGAATGACGGTTCCTTTAAGGGACGTCATCCAAGATGGCGTCCCTCGAATTCCGATTGGCTGATAGGATTCTATCAGCCAATCGGAATTAAGGTAGGAATTTTCTGATTGGCTGATGGAATCAGCCAATCAGAATCAAGTTCAATCCGATTGGCTGATCCAATCAGCCAATCAGATTGAGCTCGCATTCTATTGGCTGTTCCGATCAGCCAATAGAATGCGAGCTCAATCTGATTGGCTGATTGGATCAGCCAATCGGATTGAACTTGATTCTGATTGGCTGATTCCATCAGCCAATCAGAAAATTCCTACCTTAATTCCGATTGGCTGATATGGTATGTTTTTTTTTACAGGCAAAAGAGCTGAAATCCTTGGGGCATGCCCCGCAAAGGGCCCTGTTCAGGGCTGGTAAGGTAAAAGAGCTTGTAACTTTTTTAATTTAGAATAGGGTAGGGAATTTTTTATTTTGGGGGGCTTTGTTATTTTATTAGGGGGCTTAGAGTAGGTGTAATTAGTTTAAAATTGTTGTAATATTTTTCTTATGTTTGTAAATATTTTATTATTTTTTGTAACAGTTCTTTTTTATTTTTTGTACTTTAGCTAGTTTATTTTATTGTATTTATTTGTAGCAATTGTGTTTAATTAATTAATTTATTGATAGTGTAGTGTTAGGTTAATTGTAGGTAATTGTAGGTAGTTTATTTAATTAATTTATTGATAGGGTAGTGTTAGGTTTAATTATATCTTAGGTTAGGATTTATTTTACAGGTAAATTTGTTATTATTTTAACTAGGTAACTATTAAATAGTTCTTAACTATTTAATAGCTATTGTACCTGGTTAAAATAATTACAAAGTTGCCTGTAAAATAAATATTAATCCTAAAATAGCTATAATATAATTATAATTTATATTGTAGCTATATTAGGATTTATTTTACAGGTAAGTATTTAGCTTTAAATAGGAATAAGTTATTTAATAAGAGTTAATTTATTTCGTTAGATGTAAATTATATTTAACTTAGGGGGGTGTTAGTATTAGGGTTAGACTTAGCTTTAGGGGTTAATACATTTATTATAGTAGCGGTGAGGTCCGCTCGGCAGATTAGGAGTTAATAAGTGTAGGCAGGTGTCGGCGACGTTGAGGGGGGCAGATTAGGGGTTAATAAATATAATATAGGGGTCGGCGATGTTAGGGCAGCAGATTAGGGGTACATAGGGATAACGTAGGTTGCGGCGGTTTACGGAGCGGCAGATTAGGGGTTAAAAAAAATATGCAGGGGTCAGCGATAGCGGGGGCGGCAGATTAGGGGTTAATAAGTGTAAGGTTAGGGGTGTTTAGACTTGGGGTACATGTTAGGGTGTTAGGTGCAGACGTAGGAAGTGTTTCCCCATAGGAAACAATGGGGCTGTGTTAGGAGCTGAACGCTGCTTTTTTGCAGGTGTTAGGTTTTTTTTCAGCTCAAACAGCCCCATTGTTTCCTATGGGAGAATCGTGCACGAGCACGTTTTTGAGGCCGGCCGCGTCCGTAAGCAACTCTGGTATCGAGAGTTGCATTTGTGGAAAAAATGCTCTACGCTCCTTTTTTGGAGCCTAACGCAGCATTTGATTAAACTCTCGATACCAGAGTTAAATTTATGGTGCGGCCAGAAAAAAGCCCGCGGAGCGTTAACAGCCCTTTTACCGCCGAACTCCAAATCTAGGCCTAAGTTTGTTACTTTCCAAACCTATCCTAGAAGTTTCATGGTATTTGGTTTCCCACAAGGCAAATGAGTGACTTTAAGCTTGTTTTTTGGGGAGCTTAATGTGGCTTAATGATTAAAAAAGTGGCCAAATGTTAATCAATTGCTGCATAATTTTGCACAACCCTATCCAAGCCTATCCTAGAAGTTTCATGGATTTTGGTTTTCCACAAGGCAAATGAGTGACATTAAAGGGACAGTCTACACCCAGTATATATTTTGTTAACTTACTGTTATTGAATGCCATTTAAACACTGTTTAACATGTCCCTCATCTCTCTGCTTCTATGATGTGCAGGAAAACTTTAAATATCCGCTGCTCGTTTGCAGTTAAAAATGGAAGTTAAGCTCCGCCCACCGCTTGGTGTATAGTTTGCTATTTCTAGTGTTACCAATCATGAGCGACTCGTAAATAAGTTTTAACTACCTTGTTGTGCATGCGCAGCTGTTACAGAGGAGTGTCGCTGCTTAATCATTCCCCAGAAACTGTATGTTAAGATTTTGTTCCGGCTCTGCATAGTGCTATGCTGCCATAGCGGACGGTAAATGCAGAGTCGCATCAGCTGTGAGCAGAGGTAGGACTCTCTGCTGAATCTGCTGCAGGTAGCAAAAATGTTTGGAGAAGGTGAGGGGGATTTCTGTATTACTGTCTCTGTCACTGGCATACCCTGTCATATGTTTCCTGAACGCTCCTGTCCTCTCTCCTCCAGCAGCTACGCACAGAAAGCCTTTTGTGAAGGGAGCTGCTGTCACATCTGATCATTTCTCTTGAAATTCCTATGCCTGTCTCTCATCACAGCAAACACCCTGCTCCAGACCTGCCCTCTGCTTCCTACAACCTCAGTTGTCCGGCTTCACTTAAAGTGGAATAACAAAAATAGTGCTAAGTGTTGACCCTCAAATAATAAATCACCAAACCTACAGATAAGGTTCTGAATCTCTATGAGCACGTTATTGGTGGGGGAGAGATCGAACAGGAGCTTTTAAACAGTCTGGCTAGGATAGTGAGGGGGAGGAGGGGGGTATTAAAATTAAAGGGCTGGCAGTATATTATATGGTTTGAATCTCCTGATATACTTGATCCATAAGAGATGTGTACTGACTTCAAATTTCCATATGCTGTTAATATATGTTGTGTCTTACACTTCAAACTGCAGTGTTGCAAGTATTGTCTTTACAGTTGTGACCTCCTTTCTATCAGGGGGGGTATTATCTATCCCATAGATGCAACACTAAGGACTGCCTGCTTTTAAAAAAATGTCATGTTATTTGGGGCCATAGTTTCTGGAGTTCTGGAGTTTGCCAGAGTAAACCAAATGTTTATTAAAAATGTTACATTCTCCTATCTGAATTGATCCTGCTAATACTGAGCACCTCTAATGTGTGCATCAAAGTGTGTGTGTGTAGCTGTATATGTTTGTGTGTATATTTATGTCTCTGTGTGTATCAGTATATGTGTGTGTGTATTTATGTCTATGTGAGTGTATCTGTATATGTGTGTGTGTATATTTATGTCTATGTGTGTATCAGTATATGTGTGTGTGTATTTATGTCTATGTGTGTGTATCTGTATATGTGTGTGTGTATATTTATGTCTATGTGTGTGTATCAGTATATGTGTGTGTGTATATTTATGTCTATGTGTGTGTATATGTGTGTGTGTATATTTATGATGTATATGTGTGTGTATCTGTATATGTGTGTGTGTATATTTATGTCTATGTGTGTATCTGTATATGTGTGTGTGTATATTTATGTCTATGTGTGTGTATCAGTATATGTGTGTGTGTATTTATGTCTATGTGTGTGTATCTGTATATGTGTGTGTGTATATTTATGTCTATGTGTGTATCAGTATATGTGTGTGTGTATTTATGTCTATGTGTGTGTATCTGTATATGTGTGTGTGTATATTTATGTCTATGTGTGTATCAGTATATGTGTGTGTATATATTTATGTCTATGTGTGTGTATCAGTATATGTGTGTGTGTATATTTATGTCTATGTGTGTATATCAGTAGATGTGTGTGTGTATATTTATGTCTATGTGTGTGTATATGTGTGTGTGTATATTTATGATGTATATGTGTGTGTATCTGTATATGTGTGTGTATATATTTATGTCTATGTGTGTATCTGTATATGTGTGTGTGTATATTTATGTCTATGTGTGTGTATCTGTATATGTGTGTGTGTATATTTATGACTGTGTGTATCTGTCTATGTGTGTGTGTGTGTATATATATATATATATATATGTGTGTGTGTGTGTGTGTGTGTGTGTGTGTGTATCTATATGTCTGCGTGTATGTGTATATATGTTTATGTCTGTGTTTGTATGTGTGTGTAAGTGTATACATGTGTGTATCTACATATATCTGTGAGTGTATGTGAATATATATGTGTGTCTGTATATATGTATATAGCGTATATGCTACAGGGTTTATTACTGCAGTAGTTTTAACCACATACAAATTGTTTTCTTTTTTCCAATCTATGCATTGTTCTTGTAGATGCATCCAAATAATGCATTTTATGTGTGTATATATAACACACACACACATATATATATATATATATATATATATATATATATATATATATATATATATATAAAAGAAGTCCTGACTGACTGACTCATCAACGCCCAGCTCAAACCGTTTAAACAAGAAATGTGAAATTTGGAAGTTACTTTGTTTTTATAACATAGGCACCGACTAAGGAAGGATTTTTGGAAATGACGTCCCTAAGGGAGTGAAAAAGGGGGATGAACTTTTTATGAGGATAACAATATTTTAAAAACCGACAATGTTACAGACATGAAAATTAGTATTTAGATTCTCCTTGAAAATAAAGAAAGTAACGGCTAGATTTTGAGTTTGGCGGCCAAAGGGGTGCGTTAGCTACGCGTGCTTTTTTCCCCCCGCACCTTTTAAATACCGCTGGTATTTAGAGTTCACAGAATGGCTGGGTTTTCAGTGCGTTAGGCTCCAAAAAGGGAGCGTAGAGCATAATTTAATGCCACTGCAACTCTAGATACCAGCGGTGCTTACGGACGCGGCCAGCTTCAAAAACGTGCTCGTGCACGATTCCCCCATAGAAAACAATGGTTCCATTTGAGCTGAAAAAAAAACCTAACACCTGCAAAAAAGCAGCGTTCAGCTCCTAACGCAGCCCCATTGTTTTCTATGGGGAAACACTTCCTATGTCTGCACCTAACATTCTAACATGTAACCCGAGTCTAAACACCCCTAACCTTAAACTTATTATCGCTGACACCTGCATATTTTTTTAACCCCTAATCTGCCGCTCCGTACACCACCGCTACCTACATTATCCCTGTGTACCCCTAATCTGCTGCCCCTAACACCGCCAACCCCTATATTATATTTATTAACCCCTAATCTGCCCCCCACAACGTTGCCTACACTTATTAACCCCTAATCTGCCGAGCGGACAGCACCGCTACTATAATAAAGTTATTAACCCCTAATCCGCCTCACTCCCGCCTCAATAACCCTATAATAAATAGTATTAACCCCTAATCTGCCCTCCCTAACATCGCCGACACCTAACTTCAATTATTAACCCCTAATCTGCCGACCGACTTTCGCCACTACTGTAATAAATGGATTAACCCCTAAAGCTAAGTCTAACCCTAACACTAACACCCCCCTAAGTTAAATATAATTTTTATCTAACGAAATAAATTAACTCTTATGGGGGGTGGAGCTAACCTTCAAGCTGGAGAGACATTCATAGTGGAGCTCTCTCCCACTTTAGCATTTTAACTATAAATTAGAGGTTTTTTCTTATACATTTATTAGCTCTTTCTCATAGTCATTGTTTGTAGAGGGCCTGTTGGAGATTTATCAGTGGCTTGGAGCGACTACAACTTTGAGGCGAAGAGAAAATTATATACTGCGGGTACTAACGCCCGACACTGAGCTGACCGAGAGGAGCTACTCTACACTACCAGACGACACAGCCGACTGTCTCCTTAACACCTGCTGGGCTCAGGTCTGATCGCCAGTGATCCCTTTGAATATATATCGCTGCTGTCCGGAGGGTCGGGGCTCCGCTCCGGGACAGCAGAATACGGCCACATACAGAACTAGCGAGGTAGAAGGAGGCTGTTCCCCAGCCTAAAGGATTTACCTCTTTTTGGATCCTGTCTTCACCCCGGTGAGAAATTTTGCCCCTGCTTTCGGCCCAGTTACTCACGGGCACTTGAGGGTCTGTGGCGGAGATTTTCGCTGCCTACCTTTTGGCGCAAACTCTCGCCATATTGCGGCCTGACCTGTTGTGGGGCCTGCTACTTCGGAACGGAGCTCACCGGAATAGCCTTTCACCTAACAGCATTCACGGAGGGTAAGAAACTGCCTCTACGGGGCACAGTCTATTACAACTAACAAAATATAAAAGAAAAATAAAACAAAATGTAATAAGGAGTAAGATATAGCTTCTAACACCTGGTTATATGTAGCAGGTTATCTCCAAGCTACCACAAGCTTTATTCAGCCCATATAAACATTTCAATTGTGTACAACGATATCTGTCTTTGAGACTCTGCTATTTATGTAACGCTAAAATTACTGCATGTGAACCCATTCATATTTAGTACACTACCCATGCTGTTTAGTGAAGATAAAAGGAGATAAGAAGCCACTGTATTGCCCTCACTAACTTTTATATCAAAGCTCTCCTAATACTGGATTGGAAACAGGAGAAGATATACTTCACATCTTATTTGTCACAAATAGTAATAACAATTAAAGACCCAGTTGTGTATTGGTGATGTCTGTATTTTTGTAAGTTGTATTTTAATGCACATGGCTGACACTACAGTTTAAGAGGTTCCCTGGGTTACATAGACTACAAATTATAAACACTGATCTATCTGTCTCAGAATTAAACTAATCAGGATATTCGCTATCTACATAGGACTGCTGAACACCCAGACTAATTGAGACATAGATTCTGGAATCCATTGTTGCCCTACCTAACAGATATAACAGCTACAATAATAAGCATCTGAAACCAGTCTTACAGTGAACAGACTTATCTCAACCAACTTCTTATGCATGCTGAAAGAGGTTCTTAGACTGTGATAAACTCCGTTATTGAATTTGTTTCATCTACTTATTCCTGTTATTTATTCAGAGCCACCCAGCACATCCATCTCCTACATATATCTTTTTTCATGGGCAGATTACTTAAGACACGGGTGCAGGTCTGGCTCTGACGACCGCTGGATATTCCCAGCATACAGCTGTGTGTCTTGGCTTCACACTACTATGAATATATAGGGAGTGCAGAATTATTAGGCAAGTTGTATTTTTGAGGATTAATTTTATTATTGAACAACAACCATGTTCTCAATGAAGCCAAAAAACTCATTAATATCAAAGCTGAATATTTTTGGAAGTAGTTTTTAGTTTGTTTTTAGTTTTAGCTATTTTAGGGGGATATCTGTGTGTGCAGGTGACTATTACTGTGCATAATTATTAGGCAACTTAACAAAAAACAAATATATACCCATTTCAATTATTTATTTTTACCAGTGAAACCAATATAACATCTCAACATTCACAAATATACATTTCTGACATTCAAAAACAAAACAAAAACAAATCAGCGACCAATATAGCCACCTTTCTTTGCAAGGACACTCAAAAGCCTGCCATCCATGGATTCTGTCAGTGTTTTGATCTGTTCACCATCAACATTGCGTGCAGCAGCAACAACAGCCTCCCAGACACTGTTCAGAGAGGTGTACTGTTTTCCCTCCTTGTAAATCTCACATTTGATGATGGACCACAGGTTCTCAATGGGGTTCAGATCAGGTAAACAAGGAGGCCATGTCATTAGATTTTCTTCTTTTATACCCTTTCTTGCCAGCCACGCTGTGGAGTACTTGGACGCGTGTGATGGAGCATTGTCCTGCATGAAAATCATGTTTTTCTTGAAAGATGCAGACTTCTTCCTGTACCACTGCTTGAAGAAGGTGTCTTCCAGAAACTGGCAGTAGGACTGGGAGTTGAGCTTGACTCCATCCTCAACCCGAAAAGGCCCCACAAGCTCATCTTTGATGATACCAGCCCAAACCAGTACTCCACCTCCACCTTGCTGGCGTCTGAGTCGGACTGGAGCTCTCTGCCCTTTACCAATCCAGCCACGGGCCCATCCATCTGGCCCATCAAGACTCACTCTCATTTCATCAGTCCATAAAACCTTAGAAAAATCAGTCTTGAGATATTTCTTGGCCCAGTCTTGACGTTTCAGCTTGTGTGTCTTGTTCAGTGGTGGTCGTCTTTCAGCCTTTCTTACCTTGGCCATGTCTCTGAGTATTGCACACCTTGTGCTTTTGGGCACTCCAGTGATGTTGCAGCTCTGAAATATGGCCAAACTGGTGGCAAGTGGCATCTTGGCAGCTGCACGCTTGACTTTTCTCAGTTCATGGGCAGTTATTTTGCGCCTTGGTTTTTCCACACGCTTCTTGCGACCCTGTTGACTATTTTGAATGAAACGCTTGATTGTTCGATGATCACGCTTCAGAAGCTTTGCAATTTTAAGAGTGCTGCATCCCTCTGCAAGATATCTCACTATTTTTGACTTTTCTGAGCCTGTCAAGTCCTTCTTTTGACCCATTTTGCCAAAGGAAAGGAAGTTGACTAATAATTATGCACACCTGATATAGGGTGTTGATGTCATTAGACCACACCCCTTCTCATTACAGAGATGCACATCACCTAATATGCTTAATTGGTAGTAGGCTTTCGAGCCTATACAGATTGGAGTAAGACAACATGCATAAAGAGGATGATGTGGTCAAAATACTCATTTGCCTAATAATTCTGCACTCCCTGTATAGTATATTGAAAGTAAAGAAATAACACAGAGGTCAAACATTTGGTGAAATATTGCTAAGACTCTTCTCAACTCTCCTCTTTGGCTAATAAACACTCTCCTCCCCCGTTTCCCGCTGCCAGTTTTGTCAGTGGGTCATACCCCTGCATCCTTTTCCCGTGATCGCCCTGTGAGGGCAACATCCCTGAGGAGAAGTGTACAAAACTACAATATAGCACTGCAAACAACTACCGAAGTGCCCTAACACTCTTCTACTCATATAGCACAAGTGACTCATTAAACATGTCTCATTCAAACAGGAAGAAAACAACTAATAAACATAATGAAGGCCCAAAAAGAACTGTGGCGGATCACTTTCACAGTAAATTCCTGCTGGAGAGAGACCTGTCAGATGAAGACTCTAGGGACTCCCCATCTGGCCTAGGTGAGGAAGAGCCACACCCTTCTGGGAAAAATTCTATCTATAGCGCGGAAAATGCTACCCTCAAGGAGCTTATAAACTCCCTGTCAGCCAAGATGGACTCTCACCATACTTCCCTAAAACAGGAAATAAGAACATCTGTCGCTGATCTTAAGAGAGAAATATCCACACTTGGGGATAGAACTGATACCCTTGAACATAAGCATGAAGACCTTGCAACAGATCATTCCAACCTTCTCGTATATTCACAGTCATTGGCAGAAAGGATCTCAGACCTTGAAGTAAAGCTAGCGGACCTGGATGATAGGTCCAGGCGCAATAACGTGCGCCTTAAAGGTATCCCCGAAAGTGTTACTAATGCTGATCTCACTAAATTCCTTGAACAGCTGTTTGCAGAACTGGTTGGCTCCCCACCTGATCAGGAATCAAAAATAGATAGAGCTCATAGAGCTATAAGACCAAGGAACTCAAATCAGGCACAGCCTAGAGATGTTGTTGTGAAATTACATCATTACACTTTCAAAGAAAAAATTCTTAAAGCTGCCTTCATAAACAAAGATCTACCGGAACCTTATAAAGAACTGCAGTTTTTCCATGACCTATCATCTCATACGCTCTCAAAGAGACGGTCATTCCAGCCTATCACCCACTGTCTTCGTAAAAATTCTATAAAATACAGATGGGGTTTCCCAGTACGCCTGTTTTTCCAGCATGACGGACTTTCTTTCACTATAACCAATCTGAAACAAGGCATGGAGCTTCTTAATAAGCTAAATCTTATTCGTATCCCTCAGGCTATTCCCTCAGCCAGCCCTGAGTTAAACACAAAGCCTCTAAGAGAAGGAATACTACTCAGCATGACAAGTAATTACTAGCTCCATACGGACATACCCTGCGGACTGGACAATCACTATACCTGAATTATAAAGTTCATTGGAAAAAGAGACTCTTTGTGATCTTAATTCTTTACTATACTTAGAACATTCAGAAAGTAAAGTCCTCCACTAACCCCACTTCTTCCTTACAGGTCTAACCACAAGCTAAATTGCTGATTCTATGCTATAAGACATGGAGATTTATAATTGTGTATATAATTGTTGGGGTGTTAGTAATCCCCCCCCTACTTGTAGTATAATAGTTCATGTCTTGATAATGTACTCCCTATGCAGGTTAGGCCACTAGTATTATGTCTCCATTTTTCACATCTTGTTGGTGAATGACTGATGTCATTAAGTGGCTGTTGAACCTTTTCCGGTTTCAGTCTAAAGACTAATGTTCCCTATTAATAATATCCCTTGTGTGTTTGTTCATGCCTCTCATATATTATTTACTGGTATGCTATTACTGTATTCTCACACGGTAAACCTTAATTTCTGATTTTTGATGTCGTAAATGTGAATGATTTTGATAAACATGCATTACTGCGCTGTGAACAATAGGCTCATCTATCTACAGTTTTGCTTAGGTTATATTCAGCTGCTATATTTCCATTGATTAATCAAAATTACTTCTAGCTGTGCCCTCTTATATGGGGCCATAGTTTCTTAGACATAATGATCTGGTTTTTCCCTTAGTTCACTAGTACAATAGTTTTCTACCACATTGCAACTTAACTACATTCATTTATATATCCTTACTGTTTCAAAGTTTGCAGTCATCCGGATATTAAAAAAAAAAAATAAAAAAAAAAATTGAGCAATTAATATGGTGTCCACACTATAACTATCCTAGCTGCCACTAAAGATAAACACATATCCCCTACACCTTAAAGTATTCAATCATAGGGAAATTATATACATATTTAAGTATCTAACAAGGGTTCTACACAGTACCTTACCAGGTTTTCTCAAAAAGACATAAATGAGGATAGGGTGTATTCATTCTCACTAAAGTACCATATGAATACATATAGGAAAAGAGGTTCAATGAGATGACTCTCCATGTTGTATTGTAATTATGTTTTATTGGTTATCCTTATTTCATTGCTTGATAAGCTGCTTTTATTTTCTCAGCCTATATGTCTTTAACCTGCTCTCAATCATATTACAGGTATACGTCAGATGAGGTATGGATAAACATTATTAAAGTTTTGTCTTAGTTCATAGTTAATTAGAGACAGAGTTTAAACAGATCTTTGTCCTGTTGGACGGTTGATCCTAAGCCCGAAGTTGTTTTGATTATTGATAGTTAGAGTTACAAACTGGTTGCCCTGCCCCCCCCCCTAATTTGGGGAGGTGACCATTGTTTTACTATTGCGACCTATGGTTATCTTGACCTATGGTTATAGTTTATGATTCTAAACATTATTATATTTAATATTTGAAATCCCTTACTCATAGCGGTGCTTACCCGCTGAATATCCCCCTAACTCCCCCTTGAAGTTATAAGTATTATTCTTTTCCCCTTCCTAGATTTCAGTGCATCCAGGAAATATAAAAGTAAAAACCCTGGCCCCAGCATCACAAAGTAGTTACATTCACTAAAACTTTGACTTATGCTCTTATAATATTGGGAGCTCTGGTGTAGAGTTATAAATACGATATATACCTTGATCTTTACATACGTATCAGCGCATTGGTATACCCTCCTTACCCTTAATACATCTCACCTTCCCATTGCACCCTCCCCTTCCCTTTTTTTTTTTTTTCTCTTTCCCTAATATCCCAATAAGGAATTAAATGTGATCACACATAATGTACAAGGCCTCAATTCTCCGACCAAGAGAAACCTTCTATACTCCAACCTTAGAAAACTTAAAGCTCATGTGGTTTTTCTTCAGGAGACCCATTGGATTAGATCTCCAGGCATCCAATTCTCTTTCAAAAATTTCTCAAATAAATTAGAAGCTTCCTATTCCACTAAGTCCAGAGGAGTTACCATCTTATTCAAGGACACATTACAAGTTGAAAATATACACACCGAAATAGACCCAGAGGCTAGGTTTGTTATTTATATTTGCAAAATAAACGAACGAAAATATACCTTGGTTAATCTATATGCCCCGAATTCCAAACAAATACCTTTTCTAAAGCACGTCTTTAAGCTTGCCACTTTGATCAGACAGGGTACTCTAATAATTGGTGGAGACTTCAATTTAGTATTGGATCCCCTAAAAGATAGAAAGGGGACAATAAGACCAGTTCCAGATAGAGCAACCACCTCCCTATCTAATGCATTTAGGAATCTAGTTGCACAATACAGCCTTTACGATTCCTGGAGAGCTAAGCACTCCTCAGATAATGATTATACTTTTTACTCTAGTGCTCATAAGATGTTCTCCAGATTGGACTATATATTCGTCGAAGCACACACTCTTAATGAGATACACTCCTCCAAAATTGAAGTAATCGCTTGGTCTGATCATGACCCCGTGATTATATCTTTCTTCCCCACCCATGCCACAACTCCTAAAAAATGGAGATATGAAGCGCGGTTAGTGACAAACCCCCACACGCGTCAGGAAATCAGAAACAATTTACAAGAATTTATACATAACAATGATAAACAACAAACTGACATTCAATTTATTTGGGCCCCGCTTAAGGCTTATCTAAGAGGGATCCTAATTAACAAGGCCGCAATAACCAAGAAAAATCAAGATAGATCGCTCGCCGAACTCACATGTGAATTTAGGCGCCAAACTTCCTTTCTTAAGTTACATCCCTCGGTGCAAGGCGCAAGACAGCTCAAACACTTAAGAGAAGAACTTAACAATCTGGAACTAATTAAGGTACAAAAAACCCTCTTTAGCCTCAAACAAACCTACTATTATCTCAGCAACAAAGCCAACACTATGATGGCATCTAAGCTCAGAATGAGACAAGCACAACGTGCAATATCCTCCATTTCATTGGAGGGTAAACTTGCAACATCTCCGGGCGATATCGGAGAATTGTTTCGAACCTTCTATGCCAAACTTTATAGCTTAACTAATGAGTCCTCAATTGAAACATACTCCACTGAAGAAATAAACTCTTTTTTAGGAACTCTACAACTTCCTAAAATTAATGAAGAGACAGAGACCATGTTAAGATCCCCAATATCCTTAGAGGAATTGAAATCTGTAATAGCTCAGCTTAAAAGTAACAAAGCCCCGGGCCCGGATGGGTTTACAGGTCACTTTTACAAAACTTTTAGCGAAACCCTAGAACCAGTATTACTTAGAACCTTCAACTCTTTTATGGATACCGGGTTTTGTCTGGCTGAATTCTTAGAAGCAGATATCATCACCATTTTAAAACCAAGCAAAGACCCTACTTCATGTCAGAATTATAGATCAATATCTCTGATCAATTCAGATATAAAAATTTACTCTAAAATCCTTGCCAATAGAATATCTAAGGTTATATGCTCCTTGGTCCACCTGGACCAAGTGGGATTTATCCCAAACAGAGAGGGGCCTGATAACACCAGAAGGATATTCAATATATTATATGAGGCTAAAAATAGGAAGATCCCCCTCCTGGCCCTGTCATTGGATGCTGAGAAGGCGTTTGACAGGGTCAGGTGGGACTATCTATGGTGTACTTTGGAGGCTTTCCATATCCCCCCTCAATTTATCAGAGCGATTAAGGTTTTATATTCAGCCCCTACAGCAAAAATCAATGGAGTTGGATTTCAGTCTGCTCCTTTCAATATCTTGAATGGAACCAGGCAGGGATGTCCCCTATCCCCAATACTATTTGCATTAGCTATTGAGCCTCTGGCTCAGCTCATCAGAAAAGACTCTGATATTACAGGCATCAACTTTGGAGGGTCTATACACAAGATAGCACTATTTGCAGACAATGATACTCTACTACTCACGTCGCCATCCACATCTCTCCCGGCAGTTTTCAGATGCCTGGACGTTTTCTCCAGATGTAGCTTTTATAAGATGAATTATTCAACGACTGAAGTACTTCATATAAATATACCAATTGCAGAATTGAATCTTCTGCAAAGAAGATTTGACTTCTCATGGTCAGCCGTTTCTATCAAGCATTTGGGCATTCATCTAAGTCCAGACCCTGATGTTGTAATTCAGAAAAACTTCACTAACCGAATACCGGAATTCCAGAGGCTTCTTGAAAGCTGGGAGTTCAGGGAATTCTCTTGGATGGGCCGAATTGCAGCGGTCAAAATGTCACTCCTCCCTAAAATCACATACCTATTCAGGTGCATAACCCTTACGGTCCCGAGGCCGATTTTAAATAAATTACAGAGCCTAATCTTGAGATATGTGTGGAAGGGAGGGAGACCCAGAATTGCCACAGCGATTATCCAACAACCTATTGTTAGGGGAGGTTTGGCCTACCCGAGCATCCTGATCTATCATGACGCTGAACGCTTGGCTCATCTTATGGGTTGGAGTTTGAGGGCTGACCAGCCCAGATTCAAGTTCAATCCGATTGGCTGATCCAATCAGCCAATCAGATTGAGCTCGCATTCTATTGGCTGATCGGAACAGCCAATAGAATGCAAGCTCAATCCGATTGGCTGATCCAATCAGCCAATCGGATTGACCTTGAATCTGATTGGCTGATTCCATCAGCCAATCAGAATATTCCTACCTTAATTCCGATTGGCTGATAGAATCCTATCAGCCAATCGGAATTTGAGGGACGCCATCTTGGATGACGTCATTTAAAGGAACCGTCATTCGGCGAGTAGGCGTCGGTTGAAGAGGATGTTCCGCGTCGGCTTGGAAGAAGATGGCTCCGCTCCGCTCTGGAAGAAAGAAGATTGAAGATGCGGCTTGATAGAAGACTTCATCCCGATGATGGACTTCCGACTTCAGCCCGATGATGGAGTTCTTCAGCCGCCGCTTGGATCAAGACTTCGGACCCTCTTCTGGACTGATCGCTGAACCCGGTGAGGTGAAGACAAGGTAGGGAGATCTTCAGGGGTTTAGTGTTAGGTTTATTTAAGGGGGGTTTGGGTTAGATTAGGGGTATGTGGGTGGTGGGTTGTAATGTTGGGGGGGGGTATTGTATGTGTTTTTTTTACAGGCAAAAGAGCTGAATTCTTTGGGGCATTTTTGTAACTTAGTTCTTTTTTATTTAGTTTATTTAATTGTATTTATTTGTAGGTATTTTATTTAATTAATTTATTGATAGTGTAGTGTTAGGTTTAATTGTAACCTAGGTTAGGATTTATTTTACAGGTAATTTTGTAATTATTTTAACTAGGTAACTATTAAATAGTTATTCACTATTTAATAGCTATTGTACCTGGTTAAAATAAATACAAAGTTGCCTGTAAAATAAATATTAATCCTAAAATAGCTACAATATAATTATAATTTATATTGTAGCTATATTAGGGTTTATTTTACAGGTAAGTATTTAGCTTTAAATAGGAATAATTTATTTAATAAGAGTTAATTTATTTCGTTAGAATAAAACTATATTTAATTTAGGGGGGGTGTTAGGGTTAGGGTTAGAATTAGCTTTAGGGGTTAAAAAATTTATTAGAGTAGCAGTGACCTCCAGTCGGCAGATTAGGGGTTAATACTTGAAGTTAGGTGTCGGCAATGTTAGGGAGGGCAGATTAGGGGTTAATACTATTTATTATAGGGTTATTGAGGCGGGAGTGAGGCGGATTAGGGGTTAATAACTTTATTATAGTAGCGGTGTGGTCCGCTCGGCAGATTAGGGGTTAATAAGTGTAGGCAGGTGGAGGCGACAGTGAGGGGGGCAGATTAGGGGTTAATAAATATAATATAGGGGTCGGCGGTGTTAGGGGCAGCAGATTAGGGGTTCATAGGGATAACGTAGGTGGCAGCGGCGTGCGGTCGGCAGATTAGGGGTTAAAATTTTTAATAGAGTGGCGGCGATGTGGGGGGACCTCGGTTTAGGGGTACATAGGTAGTTTATGGGTGTTAGTGTACTTTAGAGCACAGTAGTTAAGAGCTTTATAAACCGGCGTTAGCCCAGAAAGCTCTTAACTACTGACTTTTTTCTGCGGCTGGAGTTTTGTCGTTAGATTTCTAACGCTCACTTCAGCCACGACTCTAGAAAGATCCCATTGAAAAGATAGGATACGCAACTGACGTAAGGGGATCTGCGGTATGGAAAAGTCGTGGCTGGAAAGTGAGCGTTAGACCCTTTAATGACTGGCTCCAAATACCAGAGGGCGGTAAAAACCAGCGTTAGGAGCCTCTAACGCTGGTTTTGACGGCTACCGCCCAACTCTAAATCTAGGCCTAAGTGTTTTACCATTTCCCAAACATCCACTTAAGGGGGGGTCAAAAGAGGGGGCGATTTATGAGGATACCTATATCTCAAAAAACAAAGATGTTACAGACGTGAATATTTTTATTTAGATTACAAGAATTAACGAAAACTCAAGAAGTTCATGTCAGGGAGTGTGCAACACGAAATGGCACACACATGAGGGCACATGTTGTTGCGAGTGGTCGGTTTTGTTTTTTAATACAAATCACAAAATTCACGCGAGGCAATAGCTAGTGTGTATATATATATATATATATATATATATACAGGGAGTGCAGAATTATTAGGCAAGTTGTATTTTTGAGGATTAATTTTATTATTGAACAACCACCATGTTCTCAATGAACCCAAAAAACTCATTAATATCAAAGCTGAATAGTTTTGGAAGTAGTTTTTAGTTTGTTTTTAGTTATAGCTATTTTAGGGGGATATCTGTGTGTGCAGGTGACTATTACTGTGCATAATTATTAGGCAACTTAACAAAAAACAAATATATACCCATTTCAATTATTTATTTTTACCAGTGAAACCAATATAACATCTCAACATTCACAAATATACATTTCTGACATTCAAAAACAACACAAAAACAAATCAGTGACCAATATAGCCACCTTTCTTTGCAAGGACACTCAAAAGCCTGCCATCCATGGATTCTGTCAGTGTTTTGATCTGTTCACCATCAACATTGCGTGCAGCAGCAACCACAGCCTCCCAGACACAGTTCAGAGAGGTGTACTGTTTTCCCTCCTTGTAAATCTCACATTTGATGATGGACCACAGGTTCTCAATGGGGTTCAGATCAGGTGAACAAGGAGGCCATGTCATTAGATTTTCTTCTTTTATACCCTTTCTTGCCAGCCACGCTGTGGAGTACTTGGATGCGTGTGATGGAGCATTGTCCTGCATGAAAATCATGTTTTTCTTGAAGGATGCAGACTTCTTCCTGTACCACTGCTTGAAGAAGGTGTCTTCCAGAAACTGGTAGTAGGACTGGGAGTTGAGCTTGACTCCATTCTCAACCCGAAAAGGCCCCACAAGCTCATCTTTGATGATACCAGCCCAAACCAGTACTCCACCTCCACCTTGCTGGCGTCTGAGTCGGACTGGAGCTCTCTGCCCTTTACCAATCCAGCAACGGGCCCATCCATCTGGCCCATCAAGACTCACTCTCATTTCATCAGTCCATAAAACCTTAGAAAAATCAGTCTTGAGATATTTCTTGGCCCAGTCTTGACGTTTCAGCTTGTGTGTCTTGTTCAGTGGTGGTCGTCTTTCAGCCTTTCTTACCTTGGCCATGTCTCTGAGTATTGCACACCTTGTGCTTTTGGGCACTCCAGTGATGTTGCAGCTCTGAAATATGGCCAAACTGGTGGCAAGTGGCATCTTGGCAGCTGCACGCTTGACTTTTCTCAGTTCATGGGCAGTTATTTTGCGCCTTGGTTTTTCCACACGCTTCTTGTGACCCTGTTGACTATTTTGAATGAAACGCTTGATTGTTCGATGATCGCGCTTCAGAAGCTTTGCAATTTTAAGAGTGCTGCATCCCTCTGCAAGATATCTCACTATTTTTGACTTTTCTGAGCCTGTCAAGTCCTTCTTTTGACCCATTTTGCCAAAGGAAAGGAAGTTGCCTAATAATTATGCACACCTGATATAGGGTGTTGATGTCATTAGACCACACCCCTTCTCATTACAGAGATGCACATCATCTAATATGCTTAATTGGTAGTAGGCTTTCGAGCCTATACAGCTTGGAGTAAGACAACATGCATAAAGAGGATGATGTGGTCAAAATACTCATTTGCCTAATAATTCTGCACTCCCTGTATATATATACAGTGGGGCAAAAAAGTATTTAGTCAGCCACCAATTGTGCAAGTTCTCCCACTTAAGAAGTGGAGAGGCCTGTAATTTTCATCATAGGTATACCTCAACTATGAGAGACAAAATGTGGAAACAAATCCAGACAATCACATTGTCTGATTTGGAAAGAATTTATTTTCAAATTATGGTGGAAAATAAGTATTTGGTCAATATCAAAAGTTCATCTCAATACTTTGTTATATATCCTTTGTTGGCAATGACAGAGGTCAAACGTTTTCTAGTCTTCACAAGGTTGTCACACACTGTTGCTGGTATGTTGTCCCATTCTTGCATGTAGATCTCCTCTAGAGCAGTGATGTTTTGGGGCTGTCGCTGGGCAACACAGACTTTTAACTCCCTCCAAAGGTTTTCTATGTGGTTAAGATCTGGAGACTGGCAAGGCCACTCCAGGACCTTGAAATGCTTCTTACGAAGCCACTCCTTCGTTTCCCGGGCGGTGTGTTTGGGATCATTGTCATGCTGAAAGACCCAGCCACGTTTCATCTTCAATGCCCTTGCTGATGGAAGGAGGTTTGCACTCAAAATCTCACGATACATGGCCCCATTCATTCTTTCATGTACACGGATCAGTCGTCCTGTTCCCTTTGCAGAGAAACAGCTCCAAAGCATGATGTTGCCACCCCCATGCTTCACAGTAGGTATGGTGTTCTTTGGTTGCAACTCAGCATTCTCTCTCCTTCAAACACGACGAGTTGTGTTTCTACCAAACAGTTCTACTTTGGTTTCATCTGACCATATGACATTCTCCCAATCTGCTTATGGATCATCCAAATGCTCTCTAGCATACTTCAGATGGGCCCGGACATGTACTGGCTTAAGCAGGGGGACACGTCTGGCACTGCAAGATCTGAGTCCCTGGCGGTGTAGTGTGTTACTGATGGTAGCCTTTGTTACGTTGGTCCCAGCTCTCTGCAGGTCATTCACTAGGTCCCCCCGTGTGGTTCTGGGATGTTTGCTCACCGTTCTTGTTATCATTTTGACCCCACGGGGTGAGATCTTGCGTGGAGCCCCAGATCGAGGGAGATTATCAGTGGTCTTGTACGGCTTCCATTTTCTAATTATTGCTCCCACAGTTGATTTCTTCACACCAAGCTGCTTGCCTATTGCAGATTCTGTCTTCCCAGCCTGGTGCAGGTCTACAATTTTGTTTCTGGTGTCCTTCGACAGCTCTTTGGTCTTCACCATAGTGGAGTTTGGAGTGTGACTGTTTGAGGTTGTGGACAGGTGTCTTTTATACTGATAACAAGTTCAAACAGGTGCCATTAATACAGGTAATGAGTGGAGGAGGGAGGAGCCTCTTAAAGAAGAAGATACAGGTCTGTGAGAGCCAGAAATCTTGCTTGTTTGTAGGTGACCAAATACTTATTTTCCACCATAATATGCAAATAAATTCTTTCCAAATCAGACAATATGATTGTCTGGATTTGTTTCCACATTTTGTCCCTAATAGTTGAGGTATACCTATGATGAAAATTACAGGCCTCTCTCATCTTCTTAAGTGGGAAAACTTGCACAATTGGTGGCTGACTAAATACTTTTTTGCCCCACTGTATATATACACACACACACACACTGTGTTTATATGTATATAATCTATACAGTTAGGTTAATAAAAGCAAATTAAATCCAATGAAGGGTTGAATAGTTGCCTTTGGGCCTGAGAATCCTCCTTTGTCACAGAGTCTTATCCACTTAAGGTGTAATAGTCCTATTACTGCTGAGGGGAGCAAAATAACACCAGAGCAAGCCACACAGAAATGTAAGCACCATGTGTTACATACAGTGCGGGGTGATCACACAGCAGGACCGCTGACAAGCTTGCATTTAGTGTATTGTAAGAAGTGTTACTGCCCATTACTAGAGGATCTCACTATCCCTCTAACCAGACTGTGCTCCTGCTACTCACAGCAGCAGTGTTTACTGAAGCATTTCTAATCTCTGTCCTGAGGCATGCATAATATTATCAATGGACAGTAGCTACCGGCTCACAGCATTTCAGCACCACTCATGTAATAGATAGCTATGAACACAGAGCACAATCAAGTTGCTACTGCTGGCACAACTATACACTAAATGAGGGGGAGGTGCAAAGCTGTGTTAAACTTCATTAGACTTTATTAGCAATAATATATTACAATAATATAAATCAATTTTACCACAAGAATATAAAGATTTTTTTATATGGAAAAAAAAATCAGAAGTAAAAAGAAAACAGCACTGCCACTAGACAACCACAATAACTATCAATAGTTCTTAGAACTGATGTCGGTCCGGCTACAATAAATGTCCCCTGCATTTCCATCTGAGGCAAAAAATTAAGCATGCACAATTTGAAATAGCTTACTGAAAAATATTAAACGTGCACTGTAACTGTAATACAATTAAATAAAATGATCTAAAGTACAAAAAAAAAAACCAAACAGTAAATTACAGAAAATAATAAACAAATTACAAGATTTTTAAACTAATTACACCTAATCTAATCCCCCTAACAAAATAAAAAAGCCCCCCAAAATAAAAAAAGCCCTACCCTACACTAAATTACAAATAGCCCTTAAAAGGGCCTTTTGCGGGGCATTGCCCCAAAGTAATTAGCTCTTTTACCTGTAAAAAATAATACAAAACCCCCCAACATTAAAACCCATCACCCACACAACCAACCCTACTCTAAAACCCACCCAATACCCCCTTAAAAAAACCTAGCACTAACCCCTTGAAGATCACCTTACAGTGAGAAGTCTTCACCCAACCAAGCCGAAGTCCTAAACGAATCCGGCAGAAGTGGTCCTCCAGACGGGCAGAAGTGGTCCTCCAGACTGGCAGAAGTGGTCCTCCAGATGGGCAGAAGTCTTCATCCAGACGGCATCTTCTATCTTCATCCATCCGGCGCGGAGCGGTTCCATCTTCAAGACATCCGACGCGGAGCATCCTCTTCTGACGACGTCTTCTTGTTGAATGAGGGTACTTTTAAAAATATAAATATGTTTGCCTTTTTTAAAAAAATAAAATAAAAAATTACTGCACTAGGCAGGTTTCGGGTGCTAAAGTCAGCAGCTGTGAGGTGCTAAAAAAAAATAGCACTTAAAAGGGTCTTTACATTGTGGTCCATGGAAAATGTGTGTTCCCTGTAAATATATATGTATAAGCTTATTTACATATATATTTATATGTTAATATGTGTATATACAACCCTAGCCCACTTCCTATCCTCCAAATCATTGGTTGACCCCCTGCAATCTGGCTTCCATCCCCAACAGTTAACTGAGACTGCCCTCACCAAGGTTATTAACAATCTTCTTTCTGCTAAAAACAATGGTCACTATTCTATACTTATCTTACTTGACCTGTCTGCTACCTTTGACACTGTGACCATCCCCTCCTCCTACGGACTCTCAGCTCCCTTGGGCTCTGTGACATTGCCCTCTCCTGGATCCACTCTTATCTCTCTAATAGGTCCTTTTCTGTCTCATTTGCTGGCAACTCCTCTTCTTCATTGCCTATGTCTGTTGGAGTACCTCAAGGCTCTGTTCTAGGTCCTCTACTCTTCTCTATTTATACTTCCTCACTGGGTAAACTTATCAGAAGCCATGGCTTCAACTATCACCTCGATGCTGATAATACTCAGATCTACCTATCCACCCCTGCACTCTCTCATTCTGTCCTTTCCCACATCAGCGACTGCTTATCTGGCATTTCTTCCTGGATGGCCTCTCACCACCTAAAAATATGTCCAAGACTGAGCTTCTTCTAATCCCCCCCATCTAATTCTACTCCATTTTCTAACTTTACTATCATGGTCAGTGACACCACTATCTCCCCATCACCCCAAGTCTGCTGCCTAGGAGTAACACTTGACTCCAATCTGTCCTTCATACCCAACATCCAACCGCTCTCTTCATCCTGTCTCAACCACCTATGCAATATCTCCAAAATTCGTCCTTTTCTGAGTGCTGAAACTACTAAACAGGTAATCTATTCCCTAGTAATTTCACGGCTCGACTACTGTAATAACCTACTAACTGGCCTTCCTCTCTCCCACCTCTCACCCTTCAATCCATCCTAATTGCCTCTGCTAGGCTAATCTACTTCTCCCGATGCTCTGTATCTGCTGCACCCATCTGTGAGTCCCTTCACTGGCTCCCCATTCATAGCAGAATTAAATTCAAAATTCTCACTCTGACCTACAAAGTCCTTACCAATGCAGCCTCCCCTACCAGTCCTCACTCATCAACAAATATACTCCAGCCTGCCCCCTATTATCCAACAATGATCTACTCATTGCCTCTTCTACCATCACCTCCTCCCATGCTAGACTACAGGACTTCTCTCGTGCGGTACCAACCCTCTGGAATGCACTTCCTCGAGCTGCCAGACTTTCCCCCAATCTCTCCTCCTTTAAACGCTCCCTAAAGACCTTCTTTTTCAGGGAAGCCTATCGCCAAATCAGTAACTAATTAATTCCACTTGCCTAATAGTTGCCCTCATCTAATTCCACACTAACATGATTCCCACCTTTGCAGTCCCCACCTCCTGCTTCTCACCCTCCTACCCATTTAGATGGGTTCCCAATTCCCCCTGTATATGTTTGTTAAATTTTGTCTGGTGTCTCATATTGTACTGTCCTTTTATCTTTGTTACCAATGGACAGCGCTGTGGAATCTGTTGGTGCTTTATATATAAAGAATAATAATAATAATAATAATAATACACATATTAACACATAAATATATATATGTATATAATCCTGTACATATATATTTACAATCTACTGCCCATTGCTGAGTGACTTACCCCCTTCGATGCGCTTAGTTCTCATGTCGTGTCTGAGATATTTTGCACTCCACTTATAATCTGGCCTTTAATGTTGTAAAAAATAAGGGAGAAATGTTGTAACTGCATATCAATAAGAAACTGTAAAAAAAAAAGTTTGGGCAAATAAGGGAGATCCTTGGAAATAAGTGATAGTTGGCAACTCTAGTCCAGATGGTCTATAACCACTTTAAACAGGTATAAACAATGCTCTGATTTGTGATGCAGTGTCACTTTCCGGTTGGTTGACTGGTGATTGCTTAGCTGTACTTTGATAAAAACAACGCAGATCCATTACTGACCTTTATCATTGTCATAAGAAGAAAATACAGATGTTGAAATACTAATCAATTAAGTGTACTTATGACTTAAGCTGCTGCAGAAATGGAATATTGATTAATAAAAGAATAAAAGGAAGACTTTCGCATAGTAAGAAAAATGAATTATGGACAGTGTCAGCAACGGTAAAATTGTTATCTAGGTGCTTTATTTCTTGGTAAATAGTGTGTCTTGCAGTAATGCTTGGAAAGAGACAAACATTAATGTTTTGAAATGCTGAAGGTGAAATCTTAATTTCACTAGCGATGCAGCAACGCTACGTGTTTAAACCCCACAAAATTAAAGTACCCCTAGGGAACTGCAGAGCACAGCTGGGTCATGTGACAAATGCTGCTGATTAGATTAGCAGCAGTTTCCATTAAGCATTAGCAGTGCTCTGCGGCACCCAAGTGGTGCTTTAACTATTTGTTTAACCCCTTTGCATGAGTTACAAAAATAGGGTTACAGGTTACTGCATCACTAAAGATAAAATGACATGCTCTAACAAATAAGAATATTTAAATACAGCCTGTGTGTAAAACAATATTAATTGTGAGGGAGTGGAGTGTGGTGACTTCCCACACTTTTTTTTTGTAGGACTTGACCTCTGATTTTATCACTATAATGGCCTTTTAATTTCAATATTATATAGAGATATAGAGGCCTATGTATCAAAGGTCTTGCGGACCTGATCCAACAGTGCGGATCAGGTCCGCAAGACCTCGCTGAATGCGGAGAGCAATACGCTCTCCGTATTCAGTATTGCACCAGCAGCTCACAAGAGCTGCTGGTGCAACGCCGCCCCCTGCAGACTCGCGGCCAATCGTCTGCCAGCAGGGGGGTGTCACTCAACCCGATCGTACTTGATCGGGTTGAGTTGTGGCGATGTCTGAATACCTGCTCAGAGCAGGCGGACAGGTTATGAAGCAGCAGTCTTTTGACCGCTGCATTCATAACTGCTGTTTCTGGCGAGTCTGAAGACTCGCCATAAACACGGGCCCACAAGCTCCATACGGAGCTTGATAAATGGGCCTCATTGAGTAAATGAACATTTAGGGCTAAATTACAAGTGAAGCACTAAATTATTGTGCACCTGCGATTAGCGCTCACAAAATTAACTAGAGATCCGATCTTTGGTTAATTTTCTAAAAGTGCCCTCAATGCCCTCAAAATAAAGGGCATTATAGTTTTTTTTATGAAAAAAATTTAGATTTTTTTCTAATAAAAAACAACTGCACTAGACAGTTTTTGGGGTCTAAAGTAGGTGGGAGTCGGGTGATAGAAAAAAAAAACCTAACTCACACGCAAACCCAATCTCATATTCTCATGTGCGTTAACCCGACATGAAAATATGACTGTCACATTCCAATGTTCTTCACATGGAATATGTTTTATTTATTTATAAATACATATTTCTATATACATCTGATGGTATTTTGTTACAATATATATATATATATATACCTATATATATATATATATATATATATTTATTTATATATATTCATATACATACATGATTATATACAGGCATAGGTATATAAAGATATACTGTATAAATAGTAATATCTATTTAGAAATACATAGATCATATTCTGCTATGTGACGAACATTGAAAGGTCAAATATTTACAGTAAATACATAGTTAAAACCTTTATTAAAATTGAATATTGCACAAATATGTTTTTTCTTTCATGTAATTGGCAAGAGTCCATGAGCTAGTGACATATGGGATATACAATCCTACCAGGAGGGGCAAAGTTTCCCAAACCTCAAAATGCCTATAAATACACCCCTCACCACACCCACAATTCAGTTTTACAAACTTTGCCTCCTATGGAGGTGGTGAAGTAAGTTTGTGCTAAGATTTCTACGTTGATATGCGCTTCTCAGCATTGTTGAAGCCTGATTCCTCTCAGAGTACAGCGAATGTCAGAGGGATGTGAAGGGAGTATCACTTATTGAATACGATGATTTCCCTAACGGGGGTCTATTTCATAGGTTCTCTGTTTTCGGTCGTAGAGATTCATCTCCTACCTCCCTTTTCAGATCGACGATATACTCTCAATTTACCATTACCTCTACTAATAACTGTTTTAGTACTGGTTTGGCTATCTGCTATATGTGGATGGGTGTCTTTGGGTAAGTATGTTTTTTATTTCTTAAGACACCTCAGCTATGGTTTGGCACTTTATGCATTTATATAAAGTTCTAAATATATGTATTGTACTTATATTTGCCATGAGTCAGGTTCATGTATTTCCTTCTGCCGACTGTCAGTTTCATATTTGGGGAATATAAACATCTTTTAAAATGAATTTTATTTCTTACCTGGGGTTTAGTCTTTTTTTCAATTGACTACTTCTTACAAATTGCGGGCGGTATTAGGCCCGCGGGTGCAACAAATGCTAAACTTTATTGAGTCATTTTTGGCGCGAAGATTTTTTTTGCGCGAAAGAGTACGTCTATGACGCAAGTTCGTCATTTCCGGCGTCATACTTGATGCCGAGACCTTTCACACGGTTGCGTCATTAGTGACGCGAGTGTGTCATTTCCGGTTATTATTGGCGCCAAAAAAGTTTAGTTACGTTGTGCGTCATACTTGGCGCCAAACTTTTTCATTATTTCAATACCCCATTGATGTTTGCCTCTTGATTTTTTCAATATCAGAGGGCTATGCTATTTGCATTTTTTCCCATTCCTGAAACTGTCATATAAGGAAATAGATAATTTTGCTTTATATGTTGTTTTTTTCTCTTACATTTTGCAAGATGTCTCACTTTGACCCTGCCTCAGAAGTTTCTGCTGGAACATTACTGCCTGACATCGGTTCTACCAAAGCTAAGTCATTAGTTATAAAGTTGTAGAAATTATATCGCCGAATGTCATTTGTAATAGTTGTCATGATAAACTTTTACATGCAGATAGTGTATCAATCAGTAATAGTACATTGCCAGTTGCAGTTCCTTCAACTTCTAATGTGCATAATATACCTGTAAATTTTAAAGAATTTATTTCTGATTCTATTCTGAAGGCTTTGTCTGCATTTCCACCTTCAAATAAATGTATTAGGTCTTTTTTAAAACTTCTCATTTAGTTGATGAAATTTCAAATGACCAACAATATGATAATTTATCCTCTTCTGATAAGGATCTATCTGATTCAAAAGATCCTCCTCAGACATTGACACTGACAAATCTACTTATTTATTTAAAATTGAGTACATGCGTTCTTTATTAAATGAAGTGTTAATTACTTTGGATATTGAGGTAACCAGTCCTCTTGACGTTCAGTCTAATAAACGTTTTTATGCTGTTTTTAAACCTCCTGTGGTTTCTCCAGGGGTTTTTCCTATTCCTGAGGCTATTTCTGATATGATTTCTAAGGAATGGAATAAGACAGGTACTTCTTTTTATTCCTTCTTCAAGGTTAAAAATTATATCCTTTGCCAGCAAAATCTATAGAGTTTTGGGAAAAGATCCGCAAAGTTGATGGGGCTATTTCTACTCTTGCTAAACATACCACTATTCCTATGGAAGATAGTACTTCCTTTAAGGATCCTTTAGATAGGAAGCTTGTACCTTATCTAAGGAAGGCCTATTTATATTCAGGTCATCTTCTCAGACCTGCAATTTCTTTGGCTGATGTTGCGGTGGTATCAACTTTCTGGTTGGAGAATTTAGCGCAACAAGAATTGGATTCTGACATATCTAGCATTATTCGCTACTGCAACATGCTAATCATTTTATTTGTGATGTTAGATCCATGTCTTTAGCTATATTAGCTAGAAGAGCTTTGTTGCTTAAATCTTGGAATGTTGATATGACATCTAAATTAGATTACTATCTCTTTCTTTCCAAGGTAATAATTTATTTGGTTCTCAGTTGGATTCTATTATTTTCAACTGTTACTGGGGGAAAGGGAGTTTTTTTTCTGCCTCAGGATAAAAAACCTAAGGGTAAATCTAAGGCTTCTAACCGTTTTCGTTCCTTTCGTCAGAATAAGGAACAAAAACTCAATCCTCCCCCCAAGGAATATGCCTCCAATTGGAAGCCTTCCTCAAATTGGAATAAATCCAAGCCTTTTAGGAAACCAAAGTCAGCCCCTGAAACCAAAGTCCGCATGAAGGTGCGGTCCTCATTCCAGCTCAGCTGGTAGGGGGCAGATTAAGGTTTTTCAAGGATATTTGGATAATTTCTGTTCAAAATCAATGGATTCAGAGCATTGTCTCTCTAGGGTATTGAATAGGATTCAGAGTAAGACCTACTGTGAGAAGATTTTTTCTCTCACATATCCCAGTAAATCCAGTAAAAGCTCAGGCTTTCCTGAAGTGTGTTTCAGACCTGGAGTCTTCAGGGGTAATCATGCCAGTTCCTCTTCTGGAACAAGGTTTGGGGTTTTATTCAAATCTATTCATTGTCCCAAAGAAGGTATATTTATTCAGACCAGTTTTGGATCTGAAAATTTTGAATCGTTATGTAAGAGTACCAACTTTCAAGATGGTGACTATAAGGACTATTCTGCCTTTTGTTCAGCGAGGACATTATATGTCCACAATAGACTTGCAGGATGCATACCTTCATATTCCGATTCATCCAGAACATTATCAGTTTCTGAGATTCTCTTTTCTAGACAAGCTTTACCAATTTGTTGCTCTTCCATTTGGCCTAGCAACCGCTCCAAGAATCTTTTCAAAGGTTCTGGGTGTCCTACTCTCTGTAATCAGAGAACAGGGTATTGCAGTGTTTCCTTATTTGGACGTTATCTTGGTACTAGCTCAGTCTTTACGTACTGCAGAATCTCACACGAGTCAACTAGTGTTGTTTCTTCGGAAACATGGTTGGATTATCAATTTACCGAATAGTTTCTTGATTCCTCAGACAAAGGTCACCTTTTTAGGCTTCCAGATAGATTCAGTGTCCATGACTCTGTCTCTAACAGACAAGAGACGTTTAAAATTGGTTGCAGCCTGCCGGCACCTTCTGTCTCAGTCATTCCCTTCAGTAGCTATGTGCATGGAAGTTTTAGGTCTCATGACTGCAGCATCGGACGCGATCCCCTTTGCTCATTTTCACATGAGACCTCTTCAGCTTTGTATGCTGAATCAATGGTGCAGGGATTATACAAAGATATCACAATTAATATCCTTAAATCCCAATGTACGACACTCTCTGACATGGTGGATAGATCACTATCGTTTAGTTCAAGGGGCTTCTTTTGTTCGGCCAACCTGGACTGTGATCACAACAGATGCGAGTCTTTCAGGTTGGGGAGCTGTTTGAGGATCTCTGACAGCACAAGGGGTTTGGAAATTTCAAGAGGCGAGATTTCCAATAAATATTTTAGAACTCTATTTCTATTTCTGATATGATTTCTAAGGAATGGAATAAGACAGGTACTTCTTTTTATTCCTTCTTCAAGGTTTAAAAATTATATCCTTTGCCAGCAAAATCTATAGAGTTTTGGGAAAAGATCCGCAAAGTTGATGGGGCTATTTCTACTCTTGCTAAACATACCACTATTCCTATGGAAGATAGTACTTCCTTTAAGGATCCTTTAGATAGGAAGCTTGTACCTTATCTAAGGAAGGCCTATTTATATTCAGGTCATCTTCTCAGACCTGCAATTTCTTTGGCTGATGTTGCGGTGGTATCAACTTTCTGGTTGGAGAATTTAGCGCAACAAGAATTGGATTCTGACATATCTAGCATTATTCGCTTACTGCAACATGCTAATCATTTTATTTGTGATGTTAGATCCATGTCTTTAGCTATATTAGCTAGAAGAGCTTTGTTGCTTAAATCTTGGAATGTTGATATGACATCTAAATTTAGATTACTATCTCTTTCTTTCCAAGGTAATAATTTATTTGGTTCTCAGTTGGATTCTATTATTTTCAACTGTTACTGGGGGAAAGGGAGTTTTTTTCTGCCTCAGGATAAAAAACCTAAGGGTAAATCTAAGGCTTCTAACCGTTTTCGTTCCTTTCGTCAGAATAAGGAACAAAAACTCAATCCTCCCCCCAAGGAATATGCCTCCAATTGGAAGCCTTCCTCAAATTGGAATAAATCCAAGCCTTTTAGGAAACCAAAGTCAGCCCCTGAAACCAAAGTCCGCATGAAGGTGCGGTCCTCATTCCAGCTCAGCTGGTAGGGGGCAGATTAAGGTTTTTCAAGGATATTTGGATAATTTCTGTTCAAAATCAATGGATTCAGAGCATTGTCTCTCTAGGGTATTGAATAGGATTCAGAGTAAGACCTCCTGTGAGAAGATTTTTTCTCTCACATATCCCAGTAAATCAAGTAAAAGCTCAGGCTTTCCTGAAGTGTGTTTCAGACCTGGAGTCTTCAGGGGTAATCATGCCAGTTCCTCTTCTGGAACAAGGTTTGGGGTTTTATTCAAATCTATTCATTGTCCCAAAGAAGGTATATTTATTCAGACCAGTTTTGGATCTGAAAATTTTGAATCGTTATGTAAGAGTACCAACTTTCAAGATGGTGACTATAAGGACTATTCTGCCTTTTGTTCAGCGAGGACATTATATGTCCACAATAGACTTGCAGGATGCATACCTTCATATTCCGATTCATCCAGAACATTATCAGTTTCTGAGATTCTCTTTTCTAGACAAGCTTTACCAATTTGTTGCTCTTCCATTTGGCCTAGCAACCGCTCCAAGAATCTTTTCAAAGGTTCTGGGTGTCCTACTCTCTGTAATCAGAGAACAAGGTATTGCAGTGTTTCCTTATTTGGACGTTATCTTGGTACTAGCTCAGTCTTTACGTACTGCAGAATCTCACACGAGTCAACTAGTGTTGTTTCTTCGGAAACATGGTTGGAGGATCAATTTACCGAATAGTTTCTTGATTCCTCAGACAAAGGTCACCTTTTTAGGCTTCCAGATAGATTCAGTGTCCATGACTCTGTCTCTCACAGACAAGAGACGTTTAAAATTGGTTGCAGCCTGCCGGCACCTTCTGTCTCAGTCATTCCCTTCAGTAGCTATGTGCATGGAAGTTTTAGGTCTCATGACTGCAGCATCGGACGCGATCCCCTTTGCTCATTTTCACATGAGACCTCTTCAGCTTTGTATGCTGAATCAATGGTGCAGGGATTATACAAAGATATCACAATTAATATCCTTAAATCCCAATGTACGACACTCTCTGACATGGTGGATAGATCACTATCGTTTAGTTCAAGGGGCTTCTTTTGTTCGGCCAACCTGGACTGTGATCACAACAGATGCGAGTCTTTCAGGTTGGGGAGCTGTTTGAGGATCTCTGACAGCACAAGGGGTTTGGAAATTTCAAGAGGCGAGATTTCCAATAAATATTTTAGAACTCTGTGCAATTCTCAGAGCTCTTCAGTTTTGGCCTCTGTTAAGAGAGAACCGTTCGTTTGTTTTCAGACAGACATTTTCACAACAGTGGCATATGTCAATCATCAGGGTGGGACTCACAGTCTCCAAGCTATGAAGAAGTATCTCGAATACTTGTTTGGGCGGAATCCAGTTCCTGTCTAAATTCTGCGGTGCATATCCCAGGTGTAGACAATTGGGAAGCAAATTATCTCAGCCGCCAGACTTTACATCCAGGGGAGTGGTCTCTCCATCCAGATGTTTTTTCTCCGATTGTTCAGATATGGGGTCTTCCAGAGATAGATCTCATGGCCTCTCATCTAAACAAGAAACTTCCCACATACCTATCCAGGTTCAGGGATGTTCAGGCGGAAGCAGTGGATGCGCTGATACTTGCTTTCTTGCTTTCTTGGTGTTTTCATCCTGCTTATATCTTCCCGCCTCTAGTTCTCCTTCCAAGAGTGATTTCCAAAATCATCATGGAACAATCATTTGTGTTGCTGGTAGCGCCAGCATGGCCATACAGGTTTTGGTATGCGGAACTGGTTCGGATGTCCAGTTGCCCACCTTGGCCACTTCCGTTACGGCCAGACCTACCATCTCAAGGTCCGTTTTTCCATCAGGATCTCAAATCATTAAATTTGAAGGTATGGAAATTGAACGCTTAGTACTAAGTCATAGAGGTTTCTCTGACTCAGTGATTGATACTATGTTTCAAGCTTGTAAATCAGTCTCTAGGAAGATTTATTATTTGGAGTTTGGAAGACTTACATTTCATGGTGCTCATCTCATAAATTCTCCTGGCATTCTTTTAGAATTCCTAGAATTTTTCAGTTTCTTCAGGATGGTTTGGATAAGGTTTTGTCTGCAAGTTCCTTGAAGGACAAATCTCCTCTCTTTCTGTTTTATTTCACAGAAAGATTGTTATACTTCCTGATATACACTGTTTTGTACAGGCTTTAGTTCGTATTAAGCCTGTCATTAAATCAATTTCTCCTCCTTGGAGTCTTAATTTGGTTCTGAAGGCTTTACAGGCTTCTCCAGTTGAGCCTATGCATTCTTTGGACATTTAACTACTTTCTTGGAAAGTGTTGTTCTTTTTGGTTATTTCTTCTGCTAGAAGAGTTTCTGAGCTATCTGCTCTTTCTTGTGAATCTTTCTGATTTTTCATCAGGATAAGGCGGTTTTGCGGACTTCATTTGAATTTTTACCTAAGGTTGTGAATTCTAACAACATTAGTAGAGAAATTGTTGTCCCTTCCTTGTGTCCTAATCCTAGGAATCCTTTGGAAAGATCCTTACATTCTTTGGATGTGGTGAGAGCTTTTAAATATTATGTTGAAGCTACTAAAGATTTCAAGCTTATTTGGAGTCGGATCGAGCCCCGCCTCAGAGAATTATAGCTCATTTTACTAGATCAGTCTCCACTTTGTGGGCTTTTAAGAATGAAGCTTCAGTTGATCAGATTTGCAAAGCAGCGACTTGGTCCTCTTTGCATACATTTACTAAATTCTACCGTTTTTATGTATTTGCTTCTTCGGAAGCAGTTTTTGGTAGAAAAGTTCTTCAGGCAGCTGTTTCAGTTTGATTCTTCTGCTTTTGTTTTACGTTTTTTTCTTTCAAAAATGAAAATAAACTATTTTTTTGGGTTGTGGATTAATTTTTTCAGCGGTATATGGCTGTTTTTATTTTATTCCCTCCCTCTCTAGTGATTCTTGAGTGGAAGACTCCACATCTTGGGTATTGATATCCCATATGTCACTAGCTCATGGACTCTTGCCAATTACATGAAAGAAAACATAATTTATGTAAGAACTTACCTGATAAATTCATTTCTTTCATATTGGCAAGAGTCCATGAGGCCCACCCTTTTTATGGTGGTTATGATTTTTTGTATAAAGCACAATTATTTCTAAATTTCCTTTGTTGATGCTTTCTACTCCTTTCTTTATCACCCACTGCTTGTCTATTCGTTAAACTGAATTGTGGGTGTGGTGAGGGGTGTATTTATAGGCATTTTGAGGTTTGGGAAACTTTGCCCCTCCTGGTAGGATTGTATATCCCATATGTCACTAGCTCATGGACTCTTGCCAATATGAAAGAAATGAATTTATCAGGTAAGTTCTTACATAAATTATGTTTTTCATAGTTTCATCTACTTAACTGCAAAGGACTCCAATGCAATTATATATATATATATATATATATATATATATATATATATATATATATATATATATATATATGTTTATTTGAGTGTTCATTTGTATTTATGTGTTTTATGTGTATATACAGTATCTCACAAAAGTGAGTACACCCCTCACATCTTTGTAAATATTTTATTATATCTTTTCATGTGACAACACTGAAGAAATTACACTTTTGAGCGTACAGTCTGTATAACAGTGTAAATTTGCTGCCCCCTCAAAATAACTCAACACACAGCCATTAATGTCTAAACCGTTGGCATAAAAGTGAGTACACCCCTAAGTGGAAATGTCCAAATTGGGCCCAAAGTGTCAATATTTTGTGTGGCCACCATTATTTTCCAGCAGTGCCTTAATCCTCTTTGGCATGGAGTTCACCAGAGCTTCATAGGTTGCCACAGGAGTCCTCTTCCACTCCTCCATGATGACATCACAGAGCTGGTGGATGTTAGAGACCTTGTGCTCCCCACCTTCCATCTGAGGATGCCCCACAGATGCTCAATAGGGTTTAGGTCTGGAGACATGCTTCGCCAGTCCATTACCTTTACCCTCAGCTTCTTCAGCAAGGCAGTGGTCGTCTTGGAGGTGTGTTTTGGGTCGTTATGTTGGTATACTGCCCTGCGGCCCAGTCTCTGAAGGGAGGGGATGATGCTCTGCTTCAGTATGTCACAGTACATGTTGGCATTCATAGTTCCTCAATGAACTGTAGCTCCCCAGTGCCGGAAGCACTCATGCAGGCCCAGACTATGACACTCCCACCGCCATGCTTGACTGTAGGCAAGACACAATTGTCTTTGTACTCCTCACAGGATTGCTGCCACACACGCTTGACACTATTTGAACCAAATAAGTTTTTTTTTGGTCTCATCGGACCACAGGACATGGTTCCAGTAATCCATGTCCTTAGTCGGCTTGTCTTCAGCAAACTGTTTGCGGGCTTTCTTGTGCATCATCATTAGAAGAGGTTTCCTTCTGGGACGACAGTCATGCAGACCAATTTGATGCAGTGTGCAGCGAAAGGTCTGAGCACTGACAGGCTGACCCCCCACCCATTCAACCTCTGCAGCAATGCTGGCAGCACTCAAACGTCTATTTCCCAAAGACAACCTCTGGATATGACGCTGAGCATGTGCACTAAACTTCTTTGGTTGACCATGGCAAGGCCTGTTCTGAGTGGAACCTGTCCTGTGAAGCCACTGTATGGTCTTGCCCACCGTGCTGCAGTTCAGTTTCAGGGTCTTGGCAATCTTCTTATAGCCTAGGCCATTTTTATGTAGATCAACAATTCTTTTCTTCAGATCCTCCCTGAGACCTTGTAACACTAACGAGTAACATGACACCGGGGAGGGAAAATGGCTAACTTAGGGGTGTACTTTTGTTGCCAACGGTTTAGACATTAATGGCTGTGTGTTGAGTTATTTTGAGGGGACAGCAAATTTACACTGTTATACAGGCTGTACACTCACTACTTTACATTGGAGCAAAGTGTCATTTCTTCAGTGTTGTCACATGAAAAGATATAATAAAATATTTACGAAAATGTGAGGGGTGTACTTACTTTTGTGAGATACTTTATGTCTGTAAATACATATATACACATATAAATACATAAATACATTTGTACACACATATATTATATATATATATATATATATATATATATATATATATATATATATTATATATATATATATATATATATATATATATACAGTATATATATATACATATGAATCTTTAGAAATGTATATGTATGTATCGCTTTGTTAAAGCCTGTTTTTTTTTTAACACCTGAGACCTCATATCTTTGAGCCTTTATAACTTTTTGTGCAATATGTTTTTTTTTTTAATAATGTTTATTAGATGGTGTTATTATGAGTGTAAGTACATTTTGTAATTTTTTTTTTTTTATGTGTTTTGTGAAACTTTTTTCTTTCGCAAATCAGTTAACCAGAGCTCTGAGGATGCACTAACCAGGAGAGCGTTAACTTGAATTGCGCACAAGCGATCACTTTTACTTTCAACTTGTCATACTAGCAAAAAACCTGATGCGCGCAAACATCCACTATAGGAGGCCTATCTATCAAGCCGTCAACTTTGTTGCATTCGACGGCACCAATACGCTTGCCTAACATCGCAGCCGCGGACCTGAAAACGATCTCCATATTTATAAAAAAAGCAGGCAAAAAGCCGCGAACCAAGTACGGGGCAATGAGCATTGGACTGTTGTTAACTAACAGTCATCTATCTCGCTGCTATTCGGCTTTTTACCAACTTTATTTATATCCTGTCACTAAACACCGCCAGTTCGCCACTATACTAAAATGTTTAACCCCTATCCCGTCACTCCCCGTCCCCGCCGCAACCTAAATAAAGTTATTAACCCCTATCCCACCGCAACTAAATAAAAGTATTAACCCCTATCCTGCCGCTCCCGGACTCCACCGCAACTAAATAAATGCATTAACCCCTAAACACCTGGCCTCCAATATCACCACCACTAACTAAACCTATTAACCCCTAAACCGCCAGCCCCCCACATCGCCATAAACTAAATTAAGCTATTAACCCCTAAACCTAACAACCCGCTAACTTTACATTAAAATTACAACATCCATATTTTATAATAAATTAAAACTTACCTGTAGAATTAAAAGAAACTATATTAAACTATTAATTAACCTACCCTAACTATTATCCTACAATTAAATTAAACTATATTAAACTATTAATTAACCTACCCTATTATACTAAAATTATATTAAACTACCAATTAAATTAACTATATTACATATTTAAAAACCTAACCCTACTCAAATTGTTTAAATCTACAATAAAAAATTACTAAGTTACAAAAAAAAAACCTAAATTACAAAAAAAAACACTAACGGCTAGATTACGAGTTTTGAGGTATGGGTGAAAAAGCAGCGTTAAGGCTCATAACGCTGCTTTTTCACTACCGCTGGTATTACGAGTCTTGCAGGTTTAGGGGCACCTCACACTTTGTTTGCCGTAACGCAACTTAATTACCGCAGATTTCAGAAAGTCCTTTTTCAATGGGACTTCCATAGCGCCGGTATTATGAGTAAACTGAAAAGTCAGTAGTTATGAGTTTTACACTACAAAGCTGTACCATAAAACTCATAACTAAAGTGTTACAAAGTACACAACACCCATAAAACTACCTATTAACCCCTAAACCGAGGTCCTTCCCGCATCGCAAATACTAAAATAAAACTATTAACCCCTAATCTGCTGCTCCGGACATCGGCCCGCCACTATAATAAACATATTAACTCTTAAACCGCCGCACTCCCGCATTGCAAACACTAGCTAAATTATTATGAACCCTTAATCTGCTGCCCCTAACTTCGTGCAACCTACCTACATTTATTAACCCCTAAATCTGCCGCCCCCCGTCACCGCCACTATACTAAATTTATTATCCCTAAACCTAAGTCTAAATCTAACCCCCCTAACTTAAATATAATTAAAATAAATCTAAATAAAACTTACGATCATTACCTAAATAATTCCTATTTAAAACTAAATACTTACCTATAAAATAAACCCTACGCTTGCTACAATGTAACTATTAATTATATTGTAGCTAGTTTAGGGTTTATTTTATTTACAGGCAAGTTTGTATTTATTTTAACTAGGTAGAATAGATTACTAAATAGGTTATTAACTATTTACCTAACTACCTAGCTAAAATAAATACAAATTTACCTGTAAAATAAAAACCTAAACCTGTCTTAACACTAACAACTAACCTTACACTACAATTAAATAAATTACAAAAATTGAATACAATTACCTAAATTACAAAAACAAACAAAAACTAAATTACACAAAATAAAAAAGAAATTATCAGATATTAAAACTAATTACACCTAATCTAATAGCCCTATCAAAATAAAAAAGCTACCCCCCAAATAAAAAAAAACCCTAGCCTAGACTAAACTACCAATAGCCCTTAAAAGGGCCTTTTGCGGGGCATTGCCCCAGAGAAATCAGCTCTTTTACCTGTAAAAAAAATACAAACAACCCCCCAACAGTAAAACCCACCACCTACACAACCAACCCCCCAAATAAAATCCTAACTAAAATAACCTAAGCTCCCAATTGCCCATAAAAGGGCATTTAGCTCTTTTTCAAGTGCCCAAACCCTAATCTAAAAATAAAACCCACCCAATAAACCCTTAAAAAACCTAACACTAACCCCCGAAGATCCACTTACAGTTTTGAAGACCGGACATCCATCCTCAACGAAGCCGGGAGAAGTCTTCATCCAAGAGGCAAGTAGTCCTCAACGAAGCAGGGAGAAGTCTTCATCCAAGCCGGCAGAAGTGGTCCTCCAGATGGGCAGAAGTCTTCATCCAGGTGGCATCTTCTATCTTCATCCATCCAGCGAATTAAAGGTGAAAAAATCCTATTGGCTGGTGCAATAAGACAATAGGATTAAGCTTCAATCCTATTGGCTGATCCAATCAGCCAATAGGATTGAGCTTGCATTCTATTGGCTGTTGCAATCGCATCAGCCAATAGGATTTTTTCACCTTTAATACCGATTGGCTGATAGAATTCTATCAGCCAATCGGAATTCAAGGGACCCCATCTTGGATGACGTCATTTAAAGGAACCTTCATTCTACAAGAAGACGTAAATTGAAGAGGATGCTCTGCGCTGAATGTCTTGAAGATGAGCCGATCCGCGCCGGATGGATGAAGATAGAAGATGCCGTCTGGATGAAGACTTCTGCCGTCTGGAGGACCACTTCTGCCGGCTTGGATGAAGACTTCTCCCGGCTTCGTTGAGGACGTTCTTCCTGCTTGGATGAAGACTTCTCCCCGGCTTCGTTGAGGATGGATGTCGGTCTTCAAAAACTGTAAGTGGATCTTCGGGGGTTAGTGTTAGGATTTTTTAAGGTTTATTGGTGGGTTTTATTTTTAGATTAGGGTTTGGGCACTTGAAAAAGAGCTAAATGCCCTTTTCAGGGCAATGGGGAGCTTCGTTTTTTTTAGTTAGGATTTTATTTGGCGGGTTGGTTGTGTGAGTGGTGGGTTTTACTGTTGGGTGGTTGTTTGTATTTTTTTTTACAGGTAAAAGAGCTGATTTCATTGGGGCAATGCCCAGCAAAAAGGCTTTTTAAGGCTATTGGCCTTTTAAGGGCCTATTGGTAGTTTAGTTAGCGCTATTTTTAGGCTTTTTATTTGGGGGCTTTTTTTATCTTGATAGGGATAATTAGATTTAGGTGTAATTAGTTTAAATATATGATAATTTCTTTTTTTATTTTGTGTAATTTAGTGTTTTTTTTTGTAATTTAGGTAATTGTATTTAATTTATTGAATTTATTTAATTGTAGTGTAAGGTTAGATGTTAGTGTAAGACAGGTTAGGTTTTATTTTACAGGTAAATGTGTATTTATTTTAGCAAGGTAGTTAGTAAATAGTTAATAACTATTTAGTAACTATTCTACCTAGTTAAAATAAATACAAACTTAGCTGTGAAATAAAAATAAAACCTAAGCTAGATACAATGTAACTATTAGTTATATTGTAGCTAGCTTAGGGTTTATTTTACAGGTAAGTATTTAGTTTTAAATAGGATTTATTTAGTTATTAATAGTATTTTTTATTTAGATTTATTTTAATTACATTAAAGTTAGTGGCTGTTAGGGTTAGGGTTAGACTTAGGGTTAGGTTTAGGGGTAATAAATTTAGTATAGTGGCGGCGATGTTGGGGGCGGCAGATTAGGGGTTAATAAATGTAGGTAGGTGTCGGCGATGTTAGGGGCGGCAGATTAGGGGTTATTTACTAACTACCTAGCTAAAATAAATACAAATTTACCTGTAAAATAAAACCTAACCTGTCTTACACTAACATCTAACCTTACACTACAATTAAATAAATTACATAAATTGAATACAATTACCTAAATTACAAAAACAAACAAAAACTAAATTACACAAAATAAAAAAAGAAATTATCAGATATTAAAACTAATTACACCTAATCTAATAGCCCTATCAAAATAAAAAAGCTACCCCCCAAATAAAAAAAAAACCCTAGCCTAGACTAAACTACCAATAGCCCTTAAAAGGGCCTTTTGCGGGACATTGCCCCAGAGAAATCAGCTCTTTTACCTGTAAAAAAAATACAAACAACCCCCCAACAGTAAAACCCACCACCTACACAACCAACCCCCCAAATAAAATCCTAACTAAAATAACCTAAGCCTCCCAATTGCCCATAAAAGGGCATTTAGCTCTTTTTACAAGTGCCCAAACCCTAATCTAAAAATAAAACCCACCCAATAAACCCTTAAAAAACCTAACACTAACCCCCGATGATCCACTTACAGTTTTGAAGACCAGACATCCATTCCTCAAACGATAGCCGGGGAGAAGTCTTCATCCAAGAGGCAAGTAGTCCTCAACGAAGCAGGGAGAAGTCTTCATCCAAGCCGGCAGAAGTGGTCCTCCCAGATGGGCAGAAGTCTTCATCCAGGTGGCATCTTCTATCTTCATCCATCCAGCGAATTAAAGGTGAAAAAATCCTATTGGCTGGTGCAATAAGCCAATAGGATTAAGCTTCAATCCTATTGGCTGATCCAATCAGGCCAATAGGATTGAGCTCGCATTCTAATTGGCTGTTGCAATCGCATCAGCCCATAGGGATTTTTTTCACCCTTTAATACCGATTTGGCTGATAGAATTCTATCAGCCAATCGGAATTCAAGGGACCCCCATCTTGATGACGTCATTAAAGGAACCTTCATTCTACAAGAAGTACGTAAATTGAAGAGGATGCTCTGCGCCGAATGTCTCTGAAGATGGAGCCGATCCGCGCCCGGATGGATGAAGATAGAAGATGCCGTCTGGATGAAGACTTCTGCCCGTCTGGAGGACCCACTTCTGCCGGCTTGGATGAAGACTTCTCCCGGCTTCGTTGAGGACTTCTTCCTGCTTGGATGAAGACTTCTCCCGGCTTCGTTGAGGATGGATGTCCGGTCTTCAAAACTGTAAGTGGATCTTCGGGGGTTAGTGTTAGGATTTTTTAAGGGTTTTATTGGGTGGGTTTTATTTTTAGATTAGGGTTTGGGCACTTGAAAAAGAGCTAAATGCCCTTTTAAGGGCAATGCCCATCCAAATGCCCTTTTTCAGGGCAATGGGTAGCTTCTGTTTTTTTTAGTTTAGGATTTTATTTTGGCGGGTTGGGTTGGTGTGTGAGTGGTGGGTTTTACTGTTGGGTGTTGTTTGTATTTTTTTTTTACAGGTAAAAGAGCTGATTTCTTTGGGGCCATGACCCAGCAAAAGCTTTTATAAGGCTATTGGCCTTTTAAGGGCTATTGGTAGTTTAGTTTAGGCTATTTTTAGGCTTTTTATTTGGGGGGCTTTTTTTTATCTTGATAGGGATATTAGATTAGGTGTAATTAGTTTAAATATATGATAATTTCTTTTTTTATTTTGTGTAATTTAGTGGTTTTTTTTGTAATTTAGGTAATTGTATTTAATTTATGCAATTTATTTAATTGTATTGTAAGGTTAGATGTTAGTGTAAGACAGGTTAGGTTTTATTTTACAGGTAAATGTGTATTTATTTTAGCAAGGTAGTTAGTAAATAGTTAATAACTATTTAGTAACTATTCTACCTAGTTAAAATAAATACAAACTTAGCTGTGAAATAAAAATAAAACCTAAGCTAGATACAATGTAACTATTAGTTATATTGTAGCTAGCTTAGGGTTTATTTTACAGGTAAGTATTTAGTTTTAAATAGGATTTATTTAGTTATTAATAGTATTTTTTATTTAGATTTATTTTAATTACATTAAAGTTAGTGGCTGTTAGGGTTAGGGTTAGACTTAGGGTTAGGTTTAGGGGTTAATAAATTTAGTATAGTGGCGGCGATGTTGGGGGCGGCAGATTAGGGGTTAATAAATGTAGGTAGGTGTCGGCGATGTTAGGGGCGGCAGATTAGGGGTTAATAATATTTAACTATTGTTTGCGATGCGGGAGTGCGGCGGTTTAGGGGTTAATATGTTTATTATAGTGGCGGCGATGTCCGGAGCGGCAGATTAGGGGTTAATAAGTATAATGTAGGTGTCGGTGATGTCGGGGGCAGCAGATTAGGGGTTAATAAGTGTAAGATTAGGGGTTTTTAGACTCAGGGTCCATGTTAGGGTGTTAGGTGTAAACATAAATTTAGTTTCCCCATAGGAATCAATGGGGCTGGGTTACGGAGCTTTATGCTGCTTTTTTTTTTTTTTTTTTGTAAAGAAGTTTTTATTGAGGGAATAACAATTACAAGGGCAGCAAACGGTTTGCTCAATCAAACTTATGACAAACAGAAGATGCAGACCAAATATCACGTATATGAGAAATACATAAGCAAATATTTAGGGATAGTTCCCTGATTATAACAGTTACATAGTGTTCCCAAATTGAAACATAACTCGAATGATTAAGTATTGGGGAGCAAACCCAAAAGCACCCTCTTTTTCCTCAAAGACACCTGAGGCCACTTTTGGACCCCAATGGAATCAAATTGCTAATCAGAGGATTTTTGGGAGATGCAGGCCCAATCTAGGCCTACACTGTACAGATTCCTTCATATGTCTACTAGGACCCTGGATAGGTCCAGAAAACTAGTATTAAGATTGAAGGAAATGATAAACTTAAACATAGCATTAAATATACACATGCTAAACATTATATCATAGTAATAGAGCTGCAAAAACTGCTTCGCCAGAAAGCCTGAATACTAATAGGTAAAGGAGTATAACTAATCGCAGTCAAGTCTAGTTGCACTATGTTGCTAGAGGAGCGTGGATGAAATCCCTAAGTGGCCACACATATCCGGTTTGTATTGAAAATTAGCCAATGTCTCTATTCATTTTAATCCTATTCAATAAGAGCGTGGGAGACACTTATGTTAGATATCTTTGACCTTCTAGCATTTAAGCAACCTACCAAAAAATCAATCTTATACATTGAAGATATACTTGAGCTAGTATCTATACCAAAATTGTAGAGATAGCCAGTTTGCAGACTTTGATATACAGAATAATACATATAATACATCTTTCAGTAATAGGATCCGGGGAGCCCTTCTTACACACATGCAGATAGAAATCATATCAGAGGCTCCACGAACAGGACAGAGACTGCATAACTCTGTCAAATAGGGAGTGTGGAGGATAAACTATTTATCCCTTACCTCACAATGGGGGGGGGGGGGGCAGCTTCAGGGTTGGTAATAGAGTCCCCTTCCTTAGATAAGCCATGAAACTTAAGTTATATTTGACGTAAGTGTTCTCCTCACATCGTGCATTATCAATAGGGGACTACCATACTTTTGAGGAAGCTGACTTAATAAATATGTTTATGAAAAAGAGTCCCACGAAACATATAATAAGGGCTCTAGGAATGTTAAATTTAGTGAATATCTATCTACAGGAGATAGTTAACCAGATTGAGGCATTAACAGATACATAATGAGTCTAAATATCAGGGGCCTTACTTAAGATACTTATTTATCAACTTAAATTAACACTGAAATGGTATTGCATAAGTAGCACTCACATAACATTCAGTTCCACATATAGTCTTTGTCAAGCTCTAAACATTTACGGCTAAAACCCTTAAATCTCCATTAGCTCTTCACAAATTATATACAGCAGGATGAGTCAGTTACACAATCTTCTCAGATTCAGATATTATTCGTCATAAGTCCAGAGTCCATAATGAGTCATTTAAAGAGTCCATGCACTGAACTTAATTGGAAACATATAGGATATGTGGGATGGTGCTGCAGATCAAAACATAAAGTATCCACTACTGCTATAAGGTTGTCACCCAATTACGACTTTTTATCTGCAGGGCCATATGCAGTGCAAAGTATATATCAGTTGTATTGACGGTAATAAAAAGATTGAGTTAAGTATGCAATTACAACTATTGTCATAAAATCTCTATGAGTTCTACAAAAGATATTAACAGCAGGAGGGGTAGGTTACTCAGTCTGCACAGTTTCCGAAGTAATTCTTCATGAGTGCAGAATCATTATTCTCAGCTGCTATATAGAAAGTTAATGTGTCCAAGCACTAAGCTTTATTACGGCTATAGAAGGTATGCAAGATGGAACTGCCGTCAAAAGCGTTTGTCATCTGCTGCCTCTGTAGAATGCATCACCCAACTCCAACTCTCCTGACGATACAGCCAAACTCACTAAGGCTGTGAGAAAGAGGAACAAACATGTATGTGGCAGAGTGACTATCCTGCAGGTCCAGACAGCGGGAGGAAAAAGCCCACACAGCAAGGCAATCTACCTCTAGAGTTGTGTTCTCCTGACAGGGCATAACCGCCACCTCTTCTTCACTTATCTCAGCGGGCCCGTCTCATGCGCTCCCCACAGCTGATCCCTCCTGCAGGTGCGTATGCGTTTTGTATGCGCTGTAAGAATCGACCGCACCGTCCAGGACAGAGGGATATGGTGAATGATCACGGCTTCCACAAGTTGGGGCGGTCTCTAGAGAGTAGGTTATCTCCGAAAATAAATGTTGGGTAGCAGTCCCCTGGGAGGCAATCACGTGTGCGGCCATTTCAACACAAGTTTCGGTGCCACCTTCAGTCTCGTCCTGGCGCGCAGCGGGCGAGATAAGCCGGTCCAGTCTGTTTTTGAGGTTCCGGTCATATTCTTCGAAAAGGGCTAGGAGAGCCATGCGGGAATCCTCCATGTCTGCACCTCTTAGCAGCTAGGCCTCAACAGGCCTCTCCGGCAATGGGTTAAGGAAAATCTCCCGGATCTTCTCCAAATCTATGTGTCAGTCTCTTAGGCAGGGGTTCAGAGTGTGTCCATTACTAGTGATAGGCTTTTCTGATCAAAAAGAACCCCTTTATTCTCTATTGAAGCCAGGAGCTGCTAGAGTGTGCTTCTAGTTGCTTTGGCGGCTAGCTCCGCCCCCCCCTTACGCTGCTTTTTTGCAGATGTTAGACTTTTTTTCAACCTGCTCTCCCCATTGATGCTTATGGGGAAATCATGCACGAGCATGTAAAACCGGCTCACCGCAGCTTTCAGCAGCGCTGGTATTGTAGTGCGGTATGGAGCTCAATTTTGCTCTACGCTGTGAGCGGTCACAATAACTTGAAAGTTAGCACCACACCGCTCATAACGCAAAACTCGTAATCTACCTGTAAGTTACAAAAACAAACAAACACTAATTTACAAAAAACAAACAAACCACAGTATCAAAAATAAAAATGAATTACACCTAATCTAATAATCCTATCAAAATAAACCCCCCCCCCCAAATAATAACCCTAGCCTACAATAAACTACCAATGGCCCTTAAAAGGGCCTTTTGCAGGGCATTGCCCCAAATAAATAAACTCTTTTACCTGTAAATAAAAATACAAACACCCGCCAACAGTAAAACCCACCACCCACACAACCACCCCCCCCCCAAATAAAAACCCTATCTAAAAAACCTAAGCTCCCCATTGCCCTGAAAAGGGCATTTGTATGAGCATTGCCCTTAAAAGGGCATTTAGCTCTTTTACTGCCCAGACCCTACTCTAAAAATAAAACCCACCCAAAAAAACCTTAAATAAACCTAACACTAACCCCAGAAGATCCACTTACAGTTCTTGAAGTTCCGATTGAAGGATCATCCAGCCGGCAATAAGTCTTCATCCGGACGGCCTCTTCCATCTTCATCCAGCCGGCGAAGTCTTCATCCATGCGGCCTCTTCTATCTTTATCCATCCGGCGCGGAGCGGGTCTATCCTGAAGACATCCAACGAGGAGCTCCTCTTCAATATGATTCTCTGCCGTAAACTGGATCTTGAATGCAAGTGACGTCATCCAAGATGGTGTCCCTTGCATTCCTATTGGCTGAAAGGTTCCAATCAGCCAATAGGATTAGAGCTGCTAAAATGCTATTGGCTGTTCCAATCAGCCAACAATCAATATTGTAGGCTAGGGTTTTTTTTATTTTGGGGGGGCTTTTTTATTTTGATAGTGCTATTAGATTAGGTGTAATTTGTTTTTATTTTTGATACTGTGGTTCGTTTGTTTATGTAACTTAGTGGGGTTTTTTTTAAATTAGTTTTTTTTTCTTTGTAACTTAGTAATTTTTTATTGTAGATTTAAATAATTTGAGTAGGGTTAGTTTTTTTTTAATATGTAATATAGTTAATTTAATTGGTAGTTTAATGTAATTTTAATATAATAGAGTAGGTTAATTAATAGTTTAATATACAGGTGGCCCTCGTTTTACAACGGTTCAATTTACACCGTTTCAGAATAACAACCTTTTTTTCCAGTCATGTGACTGCTATTGAAAAGCATTGAGAAGCAGTGCATTTATTAAAATAGCCAGTAGGCGGAGCTGTCCGCTTGTGTTGCAGCAAAGCCAAGCAAGCTGAAATTAATCAGTTTAACCAGACCTGAGCTATCAAGGAGATTTCAAAGGAACAAGATCTTCCTGTCTATAAATCAGTCCAGATTGGAATACATAGAAATAACTATTTGCAGAAAAATGCAAGTAAAGTCTGTGTTGTGTGATTATTTTATTAGGTTTATAATGCTGTTTAGCAAATGTTTTTGTTTATTTAACTTAGTTTAATTATTTATTCTGTGTTGTGTGATTATTTTATTAGGTTTATAATGCTGTTTAGCATTTAAAGTCTTCATTTCAAAGCTTTAAAAATAATGTATTAGGTGTTACTTATGACAATTTTGAGAGGGGCCTGGAACCTATCTCCCTCACTTCGCATTGACTTACATTATAAACTGGGTTTCAATTTACAACGGTTTCGATTTACAACCATTCCTTCTGGAACCTAACCCCGGCGTAAACTGAGGGCTACCTGTAGTTTAATTTAATTATAGGATAATAGTTAGGGTAGGTTAATTAATAGTTTAATTTAATTCTACAGGTAAGTTTTAATTTATTTTAAGATAGGAATGTTGTAATTTTAATGTAAAGTTAGTGGGTTGTTAGTTTTAGGGGTTATTAGCTTAATTTAGTTTATGGTGATGTGTGGGGCTGGCGGTTTAGGGGTTAATAAGTTTAGTTAGTGGTAGTGATGTGAGAGGCCAGGGGTTTAGGGGTTAATATGTTTATTTAGTTGCGGTGGGGTCCAGGAGCGGCGGAATAGGGGTTAATACTTTTATTTAGTTGCGGTGGGGTCCGAGAGCAGCGGGATAGGGGTTAATACATTTATTTAGGTTGCGGCAGGGTCAGGGAGTGGCAGAATAGGGGTTAATAACATTATTTAGGTTGCGGCAATGTCAGAGCAGTCGATTAGGGTTGTTTAGACTCGGGGTTAATGTTACTGGTTTTCTACCATAGAAATAAATGGGATATCTGGCAGCATCGAACATAAGCTTTCGCTGCTTTCAGACTCCCATTGATTCCTATGGCATCTGCGGCCTCCAGGGTGGCGGATTTAAAACCAGGTACGCTGGGCCGGAATAGCTGCGAGCATACCGGTTAACTATTTGATAACTTTTAAAAAGTGTCAAATAGTGCTGAATGTGTATTCGGAACATCTGTAATGACGTAAGCATCGATCTGTGTCGGATTGAGACCGGCGGAGCGTATGTTACGTCACAGATTTCAACTTTTGCAGGTCTGTAGGCTTTGATAACTAGGTCGAATCAAGCTCGCAACAATTACGCTGCGGAATTCCAGTGTATTTCAGGTTGACGGCTTGATAGATATCCCCCTATACCCCTTATCACTCGCGTGTAACTGTTCAATTTGTAATCTAGCCCTTAGTGAGTTATGTAGGAGTTGCAAGAACACTTTAAAGCCCCCTAGGCAAGACCTGGTTCAGGCTACTCAGTAACTATAGTTGTCTAAAAAAATGTGCTATTTGGAAAAAATCTAGCAGCAACAGATTTTTTTATAACTGCACAATTTTTTATTTTTTTTTTCGGTTTCAAAGCTTTATTGAAAATCAATTATCAACAAATACAGTTAGGTTAAGAAAATTTTTTAAATTCAAACAAGGTAGTGCACCAAGCATTGAGTACTATCAGATGTATAGTAATACATGTTTCAAAGTAACTTAAATGATGTTATCACAGTTATCACATATTGGGGCCACATATATTGGCTTAAGTTACCGTAAGTGATAATCAAAGTGCAAAGAAGGAAGAGGGGAATCAAATGTAGGTAAAGATAGGGGAAGAAGTAGGCAAACAGTTATGGGTGCTAGAGAGGGAGATGGGGTGGTAGGTAGGTTCTTGGTATATGAGTAAAGTCTTTGGTTGAGTGGGAATCGTATGTGGTTACAACAATACTTGGGGTGCCAGTTAGGTTTGTATTTAGCTTCCCATTCTGGCTAAATAAGTTCAAACAAGTTAATATTACCCAAGGTAAAGAAAATGTTCCTATCCATGGAGTTAATAAAAGCCATTATGTCTAGGACCGAGTTCCAGGGAGCTTTTCTATTCCAAGCCCTAGCAATTGAAAGCTTAGTTGCTGTCAGTAGGTAAATACAGAGATAACTATGATGTTTAGGTAGGGGGTGTATGTCTATGTGTAAGAGTGCAGTTGCAGGGGTTTTCGGGATATGAATGCCTAGTCTAGTTAAAGTATTAATGCTCAAGTTCCATAATGTCGTAAGTTTATGGCAGCTCCACCATACATGCAAAGAGTCTGCTAAATGTCTGCATCCTCTCCAGCAATTAGGTGAAGGGCTGAGATTAAATTTGAATAATCTAGTAGGTATATAGTACCAGTGGGTGAGGAGTTTATAGTACGTTTGAAATAGAGTTGTGCAATGTATGGCTTTAGTGGTGAGGGTAATGGTTTTAATCCAGGTTTGTGGAGGAATGTTGATATTCAGGATGTCCTCCCATTTAGTTATGTGAGGTGCTTTAAGGTTTGGGACAGCCCTTTCCATAAGGGAGTAGTGTTTAGTCATAGGTTTGTATAGTTTCCCCCCTGATTCCATTTGGTTTTCCAGGTCGTTACTCGTTAGAGGGCGAGGAAGGGAGGGACAGAATCCCAAAGACCAAAGTATACATTTCAGTCTCGAGTACTCAAAATGTAAGTGGGGAGGGATAGCGTGGGGCCCAGCTACTTGGTTGAGGGGAGGGTATGCGTTTTGTGTGTGGTTCTGCATTAGGTCAGAGATATGAGTTAGCCCTAAATTAGATCAGGAGTGAGGGTGGGATTCGGGCAGTCCTAGTACAAGTCCTGTGATTGAGTGAATAGGTGAAGGATGTTGGGCTACATTAGGGTAGTGTCGGATTTTGTCCCACATGTGTAGACATTCCAAGATAACGTGGTTAACTATGCTCAGGATTCTTCAGCAATGAGGGGGTACCCAAATTAGGTCTTGCAATTGAATTCTGTTAGGGAGAAAACCCAGATCCATCACACTCCATTTACTGGTGTTTTTTTAATACCCCATTGGGAGATATGATTCAGCATAGCTGCCTCGTAGTATCTAGTAACAGAAGGTGAAGCAATACCCTCCGTGTGTTGAAGTATCCTATGGGCTACTCTAGCTGGTTTGCCTTGCCAGATGTATTTTGTGAAACCACTTTGAAACTGCAGTAATAGATGTCGAGGAATACGAACAGGAAGGCAACGGAATAAATATGTTAATTTCGGGAGAAAGGACATTTTTAGGGCTGTTATTCTACCTAACCATGAGATAGCCTGAAAGTTCCATTTAGATTTAAGAAGCCTTAATTCAGACAGTAGGGGAATATAGTTGAAACAGATAATTTGTGGGAAGCTATTAGAAATATATACCCCTAAGTGTTTAATATTGTCTGTTTTCCAGGTAAAATTATACGCATCTGAGAGGTGTTGTACATAGGCTTGTGTGTAGCCCAATGTATAGATTTTCATTTTGGTCTGGTTTAGTTTATAGTAGGATATATTGCCAAATGAGTCTAAGAGGGATAGCAACGCAGGGACAGTTTCATTAGGGGATGAAGTAAAAATTGTAATATCGTCCGCGAAAAGTGCAATTTTATGTGTGATACCGTTGAGTGTGATCCCTTTTAGTTTAGCGTCTCAGCGAATTATTTCAGCGAGGGGTTCGACAGCTAGGGTGAACAAAAGAGGGGACATAGAGCAACCCTGTCTTGTACCATTGGAAAGCGTAAAGGGGTCTGAGTAAAAGCCCAGACCCCCTATAACTGCACAATTTTAATTTCTGTATCACATTCAGATTGTTATTATTGTCACAGCATGCTGTATGTAACAGAATAAATGGCTAACTGTGATCCAATCTCTTCCCACAATTAAAGGGATAGGAAAGTCAAAATTAAACTTGCACGATTCAGCTAAAGCATACAATTTTAAGACACTTTTAAATTCACTTCTATTTTCAAATGTGCTTCATTCTCTTGGTATCCCTTGTTGAAAAAGAATACACACATATCGTACACTAGTGGGAGCTAGCTGCTGATTGGTGCCTGCAGACATTTGTCTCCTGTGATTGGCTAACTTGATGTGTACAGGTAGCTGCCAGTAGTGCAATGATGTTCCTTCAATAAAGGATAATAAGAGAATTAAGCAAATTTGATAATAGAAGTAAATTGGAATTTTGTTTGAAATTTTATCTTCTATCCCCAACATGAAAGAAAAATTTGGGGTTTCCTGTCCCTTTAATGTTAATTTAACTCCACTGACTAAAACATTGAAGCCCAAACATTTTCTTTCAGGATTCAGATAGAGAATGCATTTTTTAAAAAAGTTTCCAATTTACTTCTACTATTTAATTTGCTTCATTCTCATGATATTCTTTGTTGAAGATTTATCTAAATAGGGTGCATGCACATGTCTGGGGCACTACATGACAGGAAATACTGCTGCCATCTAGTGCTCTTACTAATAAATAACATTGTTGCAAAACTGCTGCCATGAAGTACTGTAGACACGTGCACACTCCTGACCTTACTTTTCTGCTTTTTCAGTAAAAACACTGCTGCCATATATTGCTCACAATACAAAAAAAAATCTTGAAAACCTACCTAAGTATGCTATTCAACAAAGGATACCAAGAGAATATAGTGCATTTTATAATAATATTAATTTGGAAAGTCTGTTTTTTTAATCGCATGCTTTATTTGATTCATGAATGTTTAAATCCTTATGGACAAATGATGTACAGGGTATCTCACTGCAAGTTTGGTCCTCAAAGGGACATTATACCCAAATAATTTATTTTATGTTTTAGAAAGAGAATGATTAGTTTTCATGCTATCTTTTGTTGAAAAGCAGGGACTTATGCTCAGGAGCGTGCACCTTTTTTGCAATAATATTATCTGTTTGCAAGAGCACTAGATGGCAGCACTATCCTGCCATGTAGTGCTCCGGACATTTATCTGGTATCTCTCCAACAAAGAATACTATAGGAACAAAGCTGATTTAATAGAAGTAAAACTGGAAACTTATTTTTTTAAAACTGTATGCTGGAAAGTTGTTTAAAATGCATGATCTGTCTGAATCATGAAAGAAAAATGTTGTTTTGTGTCCCTTTAAGGAATCAGTGTTGGATATAAAAATATTAAAGGGACACTGAACCCAAATTTTTTCTTTTGTGATGCAGATAGAGTATGCAATTTTAAGCAACTTTCTAATTTACTCCTATTATCAATTTTTTCTTCGTTCACTTGCTATCTTTATTTGAAAAAGAAGGCATCTAAGCTTCTTTTCTGGTTCAGTACTCTGGACAGCACTTTTTTATTGGATTATCCACCAATCAGCAAGAATAACCCAAGTTATTCACCAAAAATGGGCCGACATCTAAACTTACATTCTTGCATTTCAAATAAAGATACAAAGAGAATGAAGAAAATGTTATAATAAGAGTAAATTAGAAAGTTGCTTAAAATTGCATGCTCTATCTAAATCACGAAAAAATAAAAAATTTGGGTTCAATGTCCCTTTAAGTAAAAGTGATAATCCAAGTCCAGCTCTTTTAATGAATGTCAGCAATTCACAAAGTCAGCGATGAAACACATTAGACAGTATAATCTTTACTCAGACTAATTTTAGCAAATAATTAATTTGGTTTACGTTATTTTACACTCTCTTATTTGATCATCGGCATGAAAGTGCTGAATCTAAAATGTTAATACTTTTCTTCTGTCTGCTACTAGAATAAAGTCGATACGCAGACTAATGAAAAGAAAAAAAAACTTACTGACAAAGAACTAATAGGTTAAATGAAATTAAATGAGACAAAAACGATTCTACCAACTCACTAAATAAAAGTGACTATGCAAAGTTCCTTTCAACTTTTTCATTTGTAAATATAATAGCCGCAGCAATTAATCTTGTAGATATCAATGTCAAATTGTATTTTGTATTATGCTTTAAAGAATCTGTACTTTTTAGTGTTATGGAATAGAAAGAATGTTTAAACTGTAGACTTTAGAATGAATATCCTTTCATACAAGTATCAGCTAGGTATAATGTACTGTGAGCTTGTTTTTAACCCCTTAGTGACCAGACCACTTTTCAATTTGTTGACCATCTGGGACCAAGGCTATTTTTGCATTTCTGCGATGTTTGTATTTAACTGTAATTTTCCTCTTACTCATTTACTGTACCCACACATATTATATACTGTTTTTCTCGCCATTAAATGGACTTTCTAAAGATACCATTTTTTTCATCATATCTTATAATTTACTATAAAAAAAATATAAAATATGAGGAAAAAATGAAAAAAAAATGCACTTTTTCTAACTTTGAGCCCCAAAATCTCTTACACATCTACAACACCATAAATACCAATGCTAAACAGTTTCTAAATTTTGTCCTGAGTTTATAAATACCCAATGTTTACATGTTCTTTGCTTTTTTTGCAAGTTATAGGGCAATAAGTACAAGTAGCACTTTGCTATTTCAAAACCATGTTTTTTCAAAATTGGCGATAGTTACATTGTAACACCAATATCTGTCATGAATCCCTGAATAACCCTTCAAATGTATATATTTTTTAAAAGAAGACAACCTAAGGTATTAAACTTGGGGTATTTTGACTTTTTTCATGCAACCATTTTACCACCAATCTATGCCAAAGTTTGGGGGGGAAAAAAAAATAATTTGATTTTTTGACAAAATAGCAATTTAAGAATACATTTACTGATAATATTAAGGGTTACTGCCAAATAACACCCTCATATGTCTTCAGCAGCATCTCCTGGGTACAGTGATACCACCCATGTATAGGTGTGTCGGGTTCTCGGGGGGCTAAAAGCTCTTATTTTTTAGGGAGCGCATTCCAGTTTTTCAACTTGGAATTTTCACATCGGTCATCATGCACCCATGTCCTATTTGGGACATTTCTGAAGCTGGTCAATGGAATTTACCCCCATCAAACCATATATTTTTGAAAAGTAGACACCCTAGGGTATTTCAAATGCTTGTATTTTAACACTTTCCATGCACTAATTCAACCACCAGTCTTTGTCAAACTTTTGGGTAGTCATTATTTTGTGTTATTTTTCACACACATTGTACTTTAGGCATGGATTCTCAGTTCCTGTTATGTGTTACTGCCAAAAAAAAACCTCAATATGTGTTCAACAACATCTCCTGAGTACAGTGATACCACCCATGTATAGGTGTGTCGGGTTCTCTGGGGGCTAAAAGGCCTTAATTTTAGGAAGCGCATTCCAGTTTTTCAACTTGGAATTTTCACATCGGTCATCATGCACCCATGTCCTATTTGGGACATTTCTGAAGCTGGCCAATGGAATTTACCCCCATCAAACCATATATTTTTGAAAAGTAGACACCCTAGGGTATTTCAAATGCTGGTATTTTAACACTTTCCATGCACTAATTCAACCACCAGTCTTTGTCAAACTTTTGGGTAGTCATTTTTTTTGTGTTATTTTTCACACACATTGTATTTTAGGCATGGATTCTCAGTTCCTGTTATGTGTTACTGCCAAAAAGCACCTCAATATGTGTTCAACAACATCTCCTGAGTACAGCGATACCACCTATGTATAGGTGTGTTGGGTTCTCTGGGGGCTAGAAGGCCTTATTTTTAGGAAGCGCATTCCAGTTTTTCAACTTGGAATTTTCACATCGGTCATCATGCACCCATGTCCTATTTGGGACATTTCTGAAGCTGGTCAATGGAATTTACCCCCATCAAACCATATATTTTTGAAAAGTAGACACCCTAGGGTATTTCAAATGCTTGTATTTTAACACTTTCCATGCACTAATTCAACCACCAGTCTTTGTCAAACTTTTGGGTAGTCATTATTTTGTGTTATTTTTCACACACATTGTACTTTAGGCATGGATTCTCAGTTCCTGTTATGTGTTACTACCAAAAAAACCCTCAATATGTGTTCAACAACATCTCCTGAGTACAGTGATACCACCCATGTATAGGTGTGTCGGGTTCTCTGGGGGCTAAAAGGCCTTAATTTTAGGAAGCGCATTCCAGTTTTTCAACTTGGAATTTTCACATCGGTCATCATGCACCCATGTCCTATTTGGGACATTTCTGAAGCTGGTCAATGGAATTTACCCCCATCAAACCATATATTTTTGAAAAGTAGACACCCTAGGGTATTGGTATTTCAAATGCTTGTATTTTAACACTTTCCATGCACTAATTCAACCACCAGTCTTTGTCAAACTTTTGGGTAGTCATTATTTTGTGTTATTTTTCACACACATTGTACTTTAGGCATGGATTCTCAGTTCCTGTTATGTGTTACTGCCAAAAAAAACCTCAATATGTGTTCAACAACATCTCCTGAGTACAGTGATACCACCCATGTATAGGTGTGTCGGGTTCTCTGGGGGCTAAAAGGCCTTAATTTTAGGAAGCTCATTCCAGTTTTTCAACTTGGAATTTTCACATCGGTCATCATGCACCCATGTCCTATTTGGGACATTTCTGAAGCTGGTCAATGGAATTTACCCCCATCAAACCATATATTTTTGAAAAGTAGACACCCTAGGGTATTTCAAATGCTTGTATTTTAACACTTTCCATGCACTAATTCAACCACCAGTCTTTGTCAAACTTTTGGGTAGTCATTATTTTGTGTTATTTTTCACACACATTGTACTTTAGGCATGGATTCTCAGTTCCTGTTATGTGTTACTACCAAAAAAAACCCTCAATATGTGTTCAACAACATCTCCTGAGTACAGTGATACCACCCATGTATAGGTGTGTCGGGTTCTCTGGGGGCTAAAAGGCCTTAATTTTAGGAAGCGCATTCCAGTTTTTCAACTTGGAATTTTCACATCGGTCATCATGCACCCATGTCCTATTTGGGACATTTCTGAAGCTGGTCAATGGAATTTACCCCCATCAAACCATATATTTTTGAAAAGTAGACACCCTAGGGTATTTCAAATGCTTGTATTTTAACACTTTCCATGCACTAATTCAACCACCAGTCTTTGTCAAACTTTTGGGTAGTCATTATTTTGTGTTATTTTTCACACACATTGTACTTTAGGCATGGATTCTCAGTTCCTGTTATGTGTTACTGCCAAAAAAAACCTCAATATGTGTTCAACAACATCTCCTGAGTACAGTGATACCACCCATGTATAGGTGTGTCGGGTTCTCTGGGGGCTAAAAGGCCTTAATTTTAGGAAGCGCATTCCAGTTTTTCAACTTGGAATTTTCACATCGGTCATCATGCACCCATGTCCTATTTGGGACATTTCTGAAGCTGGTCAATGGAATTTACCCCCATCAAACCATATATTTTTGAAAAGTAGACACCCTAGGGTATTTCAAATGCTTGTATTTTAACACTTTCCATGCACTAATTCAACCACCAGTCTTTGTCAAACTTTTGGGTAGTCATTATTTTGTGTTATTTTTCACACACATTGTACTTTAGGCATGGATTCTCAGTTCCTGTTATGTGTTACTGCCAAAAAAACCTCAATATGTGTTCAACAACATCTCCTGAGTACAGTGATACCACCCATGTATAGGTGTGTCGGGTTCTCTGGGGGCTAAAAGGCCTTAATTTTAGGAAGCGCATTCCAGTTTTTTCAACTTGGAATTTTCACATCGGTCATCATGCACCCATGTCCTATTTGGGACATTTCTGAAGCTGGTCAATGGAATTTACCCCCATCAAACCATATATTTTTGAAAAGTAGACACCCTAGGGTATTTCAAATGCTTGTATTTTAACACTTTCCATGCACTAATTCAACCACCAGTCTTTGTCAAACTTTTGGGTAGTCATTATTTTGTGTTATTTTTCACACACATTGTATTTTAGGCATGGATTCTCAGTTCCTGTTATGTGTTACTGCCAAAAAAAACCTCAATATGTGTTCAACAACATCTCCTGAGTACAGTGATACCACCCATGTATAGGTGTGTCGGGTTCTCTGGGGGCTAAAAGGCCTTAATTTTAGGAAGTGCATTCCAGTTTTTCAACTTGGAATTTTCACATCGGTCATCATGCACCCATGTCCTATTTGGGACATTTCTGAAGCCGGTCAATGAAATTTACCCCCATAAAACCATATATTTTTGAGAAGTAGACCCCCTAGGGTATTTGAAATGCTGGTATTTTCACACTTTCCATGAACTTATTTAACCACCAGTCTTTGTCAAACTTTTGGGTAGTCATTTTTTTGTGTTATTTTTCACACACATTGTACTTTAGGCATGGATTCTCAGTTCCTGTTATGTGTTTACTGCCAAAAAACACCTCAATATGTGTTCAACAACATCTCCTGAGTACAGTGATACCACCCATGTATAGGTGTGTTGGGTTCTCTGGGGGCTAGAAGGCCTTATTTTTAGGAAGCGCATTCCATTTTTTACACTTCCCATTTTCACATCCCATGCACCCATGTTCTATTTAAGACATTTCTGAAGCCGGCCAATGTAATTTACCCCCATAAAACCATATATTTTTGAAAAGTAGACATCCTAGGGTATTTCAAATGCAGGTGTTTTAACACTTTCCATACACTAATTCAACCACTAGTCTTTGTCAAACTATTGGGCATTCATTTATTTGTGTTATTTTTCACATACATTGTACTTTAGACATGGATTCACAGCTCCTGTTATGTGTTACTACCAAAGAAGACACCAATATGTGGTCACCAACATCTCCTGAGTTCAGTGATACCACCTATGCATAGGTTTGGTGGCTTGTTTGGGCGGTGCAATGCCAAATGTCTGACATGTGTTTGTGATTTTTTTTCACATTTAACATATTTTCTTTGCCTATCGTCTTTTTTTGGGGGTCTTTTAACATACCCCAATTTATTTGTTTTCCATAAATGTGATTATATTTAAAAAGTTGACCCCCCAAGGTATTATACATGGAGTGGTTTGATGACTTTGATGCAACCGTTTTAGCCCAAAAAATTGGAGAAAGTATATGGTGGTAATTTTTCAATTTTCATTGTTACAGACACATTGCTTTTTTACTATGATTTAGGAGAGACTGTTGTAAGTTATTGCAAAAGAATACTTTAGGTTGTTTTCTGCAAGGCACCCTGAGTACACCTATGCCCCCCATGCATAGGTTTGCCAGGATTTTGGGAAGGTTATGTTACATGATTTTAGTTATTAAAAATGAGAGTATTTCTTCTGATAGGCCTATCTTTAGTTTGGGGCCTATCACATACCCCACTTTTATTTATTGCATTCAAAGTGTATATTTTTTAAATGTTGACACCCCAAGGTATTGTATATGGTGTGCTTTGATGCCTTTGAAGCAACCGTTTTAGCCCAAAAAATTGGAGAAAGTATATGGTGGTAATTTTTCAATTTTCATTTTTACAGACACATTGCTTTTTGACTATGATTTAGGAGAGATTGTTGTAAGTTATTGCAAAAGAATACTTCAGGTTGTTTTCTGCAAGGCACCCTGAGTACACCTATGCCCCCCATGCATAGGTTTGCCAGGATTTTGGGAAGGTTATGTTACAATTTTATGACTTGTGATTTTAGTTATTAAAAATGAGAGTATTTCTTCTGATAGGCCTATCTTTAGTTTGGGGCCTATCACATACCCCACTTTTATTTATTACATTCAAAGTGTATATTTTTTAAATGTTGACACCCCAAGGTATTGTATATGGTGTGCTTTGATGCCTTTGAAGCAACCGTTTTAGCCCAAAAAATTGGAGAAAGTATATGGTGGTAATTTTTCAATTTTCATTGTTACAGACACATTGCTTTTTTACTATGATTTAGGAGAGACTGTTGTAAGTTATTGCAAAAGAATACTTCAGGTTGTTTTCTGCAAGGCACCCTGAGTACACCTATGCCCCCCATGCATAGGTTTGCCAGGATTTTGGGAAGGTTATGTTACATGATTTTAGTTATTAAAAATGAGAGTATTTCTTCTGATAGGCCTATCTTTAGTTTGGGGCCTATCACATACCCCACTTTTATTTATTGCATTCAAAGTGTATATTTTTTAAATGTTGACACCCCAAGGTATTGTATATGGTGTGCTTTGATGCCTTTGAAGCAACCGTTTTAGCCCAAAAAATTGGAGAAAGTATATGGTGGTAATTTTTCAATTTTCATTTTTACAGACACATTGCTTTTTGACTATGATTTAGGAGAGATTGTTGTAAGTTATTGCAAAATAATACTTCAGGTTGTTTTCTGCAAGGCACCCTGAGTACACCTATGCCCCCCATGCATAGGTTTGCCAGGATTTTGGGAAGGTTATGTTACAATTTTATGACTTGTGATTTTAGTTATTAAAAATTAGAGTATTTCTTCTGATAGGCCTATCTTTAGTTTGGGGCCTATCGCATACCCCACTTTTATTTATTGCATTCAAAGTGTATATTTTTTAAATGTTGACACCCCAAGGTATTGTATATGGTGTGCTTTGATGCCTTTGAAGCAACCGTTTTAGCCCAAAAAATTGGAGAAAGTGTATGGTGGTAATTTTTCAATTTTCATTTTTACAGACACATTGCTTTTTGACTATAATTTAGGAGAGACTGTTGTAAGTTATTACAAAAACATACTTCAGGTTGTTTTCTGCAAGGCACCCTGAGAACACCTATGTCCCCCCATGCATAGGTTTGACAGGGGTTTTGGTTAAAAAAAAAAAAGGCCCAATTTTAGAAAAAAATAGAGTAGTGAAATGTAAAAATCTGGCACAGTAAAAGTAAAAAAAACAAAAAAACATCTAACTATAAACATAACCAAAAAAAATATATATATATGTAACAGCAAATGTATTTATTTTTTTTTAAAAATTGACCATTGTATGGTACCGCTTGAAGCAGTCCCCAATGCAGAGTGCAGGCTGTCCAGGGCAATCAGGACAGTAATATATGGTGTCCCTTCTCTTCCCCTCTTGGTACAGACTCTGCATTTTTTTTGTGGTTTCTGCTTTGTGGCATTAGGGGGGATTTTAAAAATAAAATGGGTAGCCCCAACTCTGCTCTCTCCCATCACCGCCCGGGGAGCAGGTGCATCATGGTACAAAATCCCCGTAATAATCTGGAGCTGAAACTGTAAAAAAGTCTTTTTAACTCTGGGGTTTGCTTTTTTGAACAACAAAAAAGCGTTGTGGGTTGCAATCTGCATTAGGTAAATTGCAACCTTTTTGTACCAGGCCCTTGTCTTCCGCATAATTAGATAGGGCTGCAGCAGCTGATCAGCCAGATCAACCCCACCCATATGCCGGTTATAAGACTTGATGCACACTGGCTTCCTTATGATCTCAGCTCTGCCACGTACAGAAACCGCCACCGTCCTCTCTGTGTGGATGGTGGTAAGAAGGTATACATCCTTCTTGTCTCTGTACTTCAGTGCCAACAGCTCCTCTTGGCGCAGAGCTGAGGTCTCCCCCCTTCGTAGCCGGGTGCGTACAAGCTGTCCTGGGAAACCTGCGCGGTTCTTTTTAATTGTACCGCAAGCTACTGTATCAAAGCAATACAGTAGCTTGAACAAAAGGACACTTGTATAAAAATTGTCTAAGTACAAGTGATACCCTTTGTTCATTAGGGGTAATATCAGGTCCCAGACAATCTTGCCAGTGGTTCCCATATGTTCTGGGCAACCTGGAGGGTCAAGGTGGCTATCCTTTCCCTCATACACCCGGAAGGCCTGAGTATACCCAGTCTCGCTGTCACAGAGCTTATACACCTTTACCCCATATCTGGAGCGTTTGGAAGGAATATACTGCTTGAATCCCAGCCTTCCCTTATACTTCATTAGGGATTCATCAACGCATATATTCCTTCCAGGTGTATAAGCCTCTGCAAACCTGGCAGAAAAGTGGGTTATCAGGGGGCGGATTTTATACAGCCTGTCAAATTGGGGATGCTCCCTAGGGGGGCACAGGCTGTTGTCGCTGAAGTGCATGAAATGCAGAATCATTTCATACCTCTTCCTCGACATAGTCTGGGAGAAAATGGGGGTAGAGCAGATGGGGCTAGTACTCCAGTAGGAGCGAATGGAGGGTTTCTTTATGATGCCCATCAGCATAGTCAATGCCCAGAATTTTTTGAATTCTGGCACATTGATGGGGGCCCATTGCTGCTTTGCCAAATATGTTCCAGGCTTTGCAGCACGGAACTGATGGGCATATAAATTAGTTTGGGCGACAATGTTCCCCAATATATCATCGCCCAGAAACACTTCCAGAAACTGCTGGGGGCTAAAACCTGCCACATCTATATTTATGCCAGCATTTGCTGTGAAGGGTGGGATATCTGGCCTCTGGAGATGAGGCGTTACCCACTCTTCAGCAGCAATGGCAGCAACACGCCTCCTTCTGGCAGGGGGGCTAGCAGGGGGGCTGGCAGGGGGGCTGGCAGGGGGGCTAGCAGCCACAGATACATCACTATCAGTTGAGACTGCATCTAGTGATGTATCTGAGCACATGGCAGGGTCAAAATTGGGGTCTGAGTCAGAAATAGAGGCATCTGACTCTGACGCAAGGATGGCATACGCCTCCTCAGCACTATATCTTTTCTGTGACATTTTTGTATCACAGAAAACAATTAATAAAAAAAATTAAATTAACTAAATTAATTAACTAAATTAACTAGCAAAAAAGTACAGCTATGCTACTGCCAGTGATTTATAGCGATCACTGGCAAGCTAGAGGTTAATGGCTCTGAAAATTAAATTAAATTAACTAAATTAATTAACTAAATTAACTAGCAAAAAGTGCACCTTTGCTACTGCCAGTGATATATAGCGATCACTGGCAAGCTAGGGGTTAATGGCTCTGAAAATTAAATTAACTAAATGTTTCTGAAAAGAGCCTTTGGGTTTTTAAAAAATTACAACAACAAAATTAACCCCTAAAAAAATGCACAGACAGCAAAATGCAGCAAAAAAAAAGTGCACCTTTGCTACTGCCAGTGATATATAGCGATCACTGGCAAGCTAGGGGTTAATGGCTCTGAAAATTAAATTAACTAAATGTTTCTGAAAAGAGCCTTTGGGTTTTTAAAAAATTACAACAACAAAATTAACCCCTAAAAAATGCACAGACAGCAAAATGCAGCAAAAAAAAAAGTGCACCTTTGCTACTGCCAGTGATATATAGCGATCACTGGCAAGCTAGGGGTTAATGGCTCTGAAAATTAAATTAAATTAACTAAATGTTTCTGAAAAGAGCCTTTGGGTTTTTTAAAAATTACAACAACAAAATTAACCCCTAAAAAAACGCACAGACAGCAAAATGCAGCAAAAAAAAAGTGCACCTATGTTACTGCCAGTGATATATAGTGATCACTGGCAAGCTAGGGGTTAATGGCTCTGAAAAGAGCCTTTGGTTCTATATTTTTTAACAAATAAAAGAAATAAATCTCTCTCTCTGCTAAATACAGGTCTCTCTCTCTCTCCAACAAAATGGCAAGTGAGGAGAGGGAGGGAGATCCACACTGATCATAGTCAATATTTACAAATATTGACATGATCAGACAAATGGGGTATTTTATTATTATTTTTTTTTTTTAGGGTGGGAGGCTCAGATTGGGTGACCCTAGCTTGCCCCTATGATGATGCAGGCTAGGGACACCCCCAGAGGCCCCATGATGCACTGGGCATCGCCATCTTGGATGCCTAGTGAAGGGGGAGGGGGGGGGCTATTTAGGGCTTTTTTTTTTTTATTCGTTTTTTTTTTTTTTATTATTTTTATTTTAATTTATAACTAACTAAGTGCCTCGACCCACCGAGGCACTTAGCAAACAAGCAGAGCATCGGAAGCGTGTCCGATCGCTTCCGATGCTCTGAAACACTGCCGGGCTCCACGTGGAGCGAAACCGGAAGTGATCACTCGTGGGGGAGTGATCAATCCGGTCCCGGCACTCGGGAACAGTATTGCAGGATGCCTAGACCTCAAGGCAAGCCTGCAATACTGTTAGAGCAGCTGGAAGCGATTTCGATCGCTTCCAGTGCTCTGTTAAACCGACGACGTATGCCATACGTCCTCGGTCGTTAAGTGCTTTTTTTTGAGGACGTATGGCATACGTCGTCGGTCGTTAAGGGGTTAACCATTAATTTAGACGTATTTCAAAACGTTTTTGGTGCTTTTTCTTATGATAGTTTTGTGAATCTTTAGATCCTGTTTTTAAACATTAAAGAGACATTAAACCCAACATTTTTCTTTCATGATTCAGATAGAGAATACAAGTTTAAAGGGACATAAAACCCAAATTTTTTATTTCATGATTTAGAAAGAACATACAATTTTAAACAACTTTCTAATTTATTTCTATTATCTTTGCTCAATTCTCTTGATATACTTTGCTGAAAAGCATATCTAGATAGGCACAGTAGCTGCTGATTGGTTGCTGCACATAGATGCCTCGTGTGATTGGCTCACACATGTGCATTGCTGTTTCTTCAACAAAGGATATCTAAGGAATAAAACACATTAGATTATACAAGTAAATTAGAATGGTGTTTAAAATTGTATTCTCTACATGAATCATGTAAGAAAAGGTTTGGGTTTAGTGTCCCTTTAAGCAACATTCCAATTCATTTCTATTATCTAATTTGCTTCATTCTTTAGATATCCTTTGTTAAAGAAATATCAATGCACATGTGTGAGCCAATCACATGAGGCAAATATGTGCAGCCACCAATCAGAAGCTGCTGAGCCTATCTAGATATGCTTTTCAGGAAAGAATATCAAGAGAATGAAGCAAATTAGATAATAGAAGTAAATTAGAAAGTTGTTTAAAATTGTATTCTCTATCTGAATCATGAACAAAAAAAATGTGGGTTTAATGTCCCTTTAAGGTTTAGATTACAAAGCAAGCACACAGTGTTATTTTCAACCTTGCACAGGCAATAATGCCCAATAATAATGCAGCTGTTTCCGTGTCAGCCTTCAGGCTCATCGAAAATAGGAGTTAAGAAGCAGTGGTCTTAAGACCGCTGCTCCTTAAAGGGACATGAAACCCCCCAAAAATATTGTATGATTCAGACAGAGCATACAATTTCAAACAACTTTCCAATTTACTTCTATTATTTAATTTGCTTCGTTCTCTTGTTATCCTTCGCTGAAAGGTTTATCTAGGTAAGCTCAGGAGCAGCAAATAACCTAGGTTTTAGCTGCTGATTGGTGGCTGCATATTTATACCTATTCTCATTGGCTAACTCACGTGTTCAGTTAGAAACCAGAAGTGCATTGCTGCTCCACTTTAAAATTCACTTCTATTTTCAAATGTGCTTCATTCTCTTGGTATCCCTTGTTGAAAAAGAATACACACATATCCTACACTAGTGGGAAATAGCTGCTGATTGGTGCCTGCAGACATTTGTCTCCTGTGATTGGCTAACTAGATGTGTACAGGTAGCTGCCAGTAGTGCAATGATGTTCCTTCAACAAAGGATAATAGAAGTAAATTGGAATTTTGCTTGAAATTGTATCTTCTATCCACAACATGAAAGAAAATTTTGAGGAGAATTAAGAAAAATATATAATAGAAGTAAATTAGAAAGTTGCTTAAAATTGCATGTTCTATCTGAATCATGAAAGAAAAAAAAATGGGTTTCATATCCCTTTAACTTGTCCGCCACCTCTGAGGCAGCGGACAGCAATCTGCCCGATCGCATACGATCGGGTTGATCGACACCTCTGCTAGTGGCCGATTGGCTGCGAATGTGCAGGGGGCGGCATTGCACAAGCATTTCTAGTGAAATGCTTGTGCAATGATACATGCTGACAGAGTATGCTGTATTATGACCTGAAAGCTGAAGATAGAATATTGAGTGTGCATTCGCATATTCCCCCATAGAAGTCTCATATTCCCGGTCTCATATTCTCATTTGCACTAACCCGACATGAAAATATGAATATTTCACATTCCAATGTTCAGCACAAAGCAGAATGTGTTCTATTTATTCATAAATACATTTTTGTACATATAGCTGATGTTTTTTTTTACACTATATCTATACCTACAGTATATATATATATATATATATATACAGGGAGTGCAGAATTATTAGGCAAATGAGTATTTTGACCACATCATCCTCTTTATGCATGTTGTCTTACTCCAAGCTGTATAGGCTCGAAAGCCGACTACCAATTAAGCATATTAGGTGATGTGCATCTCTGTAATGAGAAGGGGTGTGGTCTAATGACATCAACACCCTATATCAGGTGTGCATAATTATTAGGCAACTTCCTTTCCTTTGGCAAAATGGTTCAAAAGAAGGACTTGACAGGCTCAGAAAAGTCAAAAATAGTGAGATATCTTGCAGAGGGATGCAGCACTCTTAAAATTGCAAAGCTTCTGAAGCGTGATCATCAAACAATCAAGCATTTCATTCAAAATAGTCAACAGGGTCGCAAGAAGAGTGTGGAAAAACCAAGGCGCAAAATAACTGCCCATGAACTGAGAAAAGTCAAGCGTGCAGCTGCCAAGATGCCACTTGCCACCAGTTTGGCCATATTTCAGAGCTGCAACATCACTGGAGTGCCCAAAAGCACAAGGCGTGCAATACTCAGAGACATGGCCAAGGTAAGAAAGGCTGAAAGACGACCACCACTGAACAAGACACACAAGCTGAAACGTCAAGACTGGGCCAAGAAATATCTCAAGACTGATATTTCTAAGGTTTTATGGACTGATGAAATGAGAGTGAGTCTTGATGGGCCAGATGGATAAGCCTGTGGCTGGATTGGTAAAGGGCAGAGAGCTCCAGTCCGACTCAGACGCCAGCAAGGTGGAGGTGGAGTACTGGTTTGGGCTGGTATCATCAAAGATGAGCTTGTGGGGCCTTTTCAGGTTGAGGATAGAGTCAAGCTCAACTCCCAGTCCTACTGCCAGTTTCTGGAAGACACCTTCTTTAAGCAGTGGTACAGGAAGAAGTCTGCATCCTTCAAGAAAAACATGATTTTCATGCAGGACAATGCTCCATCACACATGTCCAAGTACTCCACAGCGTCGCTGGCAAGAAAGGGTATAAAAGAAGAAAATCTAATGACATGGCCTCCTTGTTTACCTGATCTGAACCCCATTGAGAACCTGTGGTCCATCATCAAATGTGAGATTTACAAAGGGGGAAAACAGTACACCTCTCTGAACAGTGTCTGGGAGGCTGTGGTTGCTGCTGCACGCAATGTTGATGGTGAACAGATCATAAAACTGACAGAATCCATGGATGGCAGGCTTTTGAGTGTCCTTGCAAAGAAAGGTGGCTATATTGGTCACTGATTTGTTTTTGTTTTGTTTTTGAATGTCAGAAATGTATATTTGTGAATGTTGAGATGTTATATTGGTTTCACTGGTAAAAATAAATAATTGAAATGGCTATATATTTGTTTTTTGTTAAGTTGCCTAATAATTATGCACAGTAATAGTCACCTGCACACACAGATATCCCCCTAAAATAGCTATAACTAAAAACAAACTAAAAACTACTTCCAAAACTATTCAGCTTTGATATTAAGGAGTTTTTTGGGTTCATTGAGAACATGATTGTTGTTCAATAATAAAATTAATCCTCAAAAATACAACTTGCCTAATAATTCTGCACTCCCTGTATATATATATATATATATATATATATATATATATATATATATTTATTTATTTATAGATGATTATATCTAGGAATATATATTTAAAAATAATTAAAACATATTCTGCTATGTGCAAAATGTTTGAAAGAAAAATATTTACAATAAATACATAGTTAAAACCTATATTTAAAAATGAATATTGCCTAAATATGTTTTTTTAAGTTTTCATCTACTTAACTGCAAAGGGCTTCATATATATATATATATATATATATATATATATATATATATACATATATATATATATATATATATATATACAGTATATATATATATATATATGTGTGTGTGTGTTATGTGTGTACATTTGTATTTATGTGTTTATATGTGTGTATATATCTGAAAATACATATATACACATATAAATACATAAATACATATATACACATATAAATACATATATACACTTATAAATATGTATACATACATATCCATCTTTAGAGATGTGTATGTATCTCAATGTTAAAAGAACATGAAACCCAAAAAAAATCTTTCATAATTCAGATAGAGAATACAATTTTAAACAACTTTCCAATTTACTTCTATTATTTAACTTGCTTCCTTCTCTTGTTATCCTTTGCTGAAAGGTTTATCTAGGTAAGTTCTGGAGCAGCAAAGAACCTAGGTTCTAGCTGCTGATTGGTGGCAGCATATATATACTGATTGTCATTGGCTCACCCATGTGTTTAGTTAGAAACCAGTAGTGCATTGCTGCTCCTTTAACACATGATACCAAGACAATGAAACAAATTAGATAGTTGTTTAAAATTGTATGTTTTACCTAAATCATGAAAGAAAATGTTTGGGTTTCATGTCCCTTTAAAGCCCTTTGTCTGCCTTTTTTCCTAACACCTGATATCTCATATCTTTAAAGGGACACTGAACCCAAATTTTTCTTTTGTGATTCGGATAGAGCATGCAATTTTAAGCAACTTTCTAATTTACTACTATTATCAGTTTGTCTTCATTCTTTTGCTAGCTTTATTTGAAAAAGAAGGCATCTAAGCTATTTTTTGGTTAAGAACCCTGGAGAGCACTTGTTTATTGGTGGGTGAATTTATCCACCAATCAGCAAGAACAACCCAGGTTGTTCACCAAAAATGGCCCGGCATCTAAACTTACATTCTTGCTTTTCTTGCTTTTTTTTTTTAGAAAGTTGCTTAAAACTGCATGCTCTATCTGAATCACAAAAGAAAAATTTTTGGGTTCAGTGTCCCTTTAAGCCCTTATAACTTTTGTGTGCAATGTTTTTTTTTTAAATATTTTTTATTAGATAGAGTTATTATGATGAGTGTAACTAAAGTTTTTAATGTATTTTTTATGTTTTGTGACACTTTTTAGTTTCCCAAAACAGTTAACCAGTGCTCTGAAGTTGCGGGAATCATTCTACATACAAGCCATCACATTTACTTTCAATGTGTAATACGAGCTGTAAGCACGACAAGCGCAAACCCCTGTGATAAACCCATTATCACTCTGTTTGATTACCGTTGCTTCTTAACCCACAACGCCAACTGTAAAGTGGCGTTTCTCAATCCCCCTGGACTTTTCCAACTGGGGAGATTGACAGCCCCGGCTTGCACTCAGCCAATTGCCTTCGCCTTGTGTGCAATGATAAATGCAAGCAGCATATTGCTGCCCGCTAGCCGCTTGCTGGGCAGACAGAGGTAGAGATGTCTGCCCCTGTCTGTTTGGCCCTTAGTAAATCAAGGCTTTAGTGTGGGCATGCACTATACTACCATCATAGTACCATGCTCACAATATATATATACAGTATATATATATATATACTGTATATAAAAACATATATAAACCATAGACTTGTAATCTGAGTCTAATAATGAGAGCAGAATAGATGACACTTGTATTTTTGCTCTTAACAAAAACACATCTGGTTGACAATGACAAAATACTAACACCAGAAAAAAACATTATAAATCAAACAACAGTAACTTGAAATTAATTTTGCAAAACCCATTGTAAAGGGATTTTACTCTCCCAAAGCAATTTAAACTGCAAGTGAAATTGGTTATTTTTTTCTGCGCATTACCTCCATATTTGATTGCATTTCAACATGCTTGTAGCCAATCCAGAGACAATGTAGAAATAATGCAAAGAAGCACAATTTTAGAGGGCTGGAACCTTTCTATTCAATTTTTTTTATATTTACAATTTTTTTTTATAAAAATAACCAAATTTGGGCTAGATTACAAGTGGAGCGCTAATTTATTGTGCACCCGCTAATGGGCAAATTTGTTCGTTTGCGGGTGCGCGATAAATAACCAGTAATTACAAGTGTCTGGTTATTGCTACCGCAAGCTTGCAGTAGCAAATTAGTGCTCAGAAAATTAACCAGAGTTCATTTCCTAAAAGTGCTCCAAATGCCCCCCCCCCCAAAAAAGGGTTTTTATGGGGGGAAAATAGCATTTTTTTGTTCTCATAAAAACTACTGGACTAGGCAGTTTTTAGGGGTTAATAGTGGCGGGTGTGGGGTGTTAGAAAAAAAAAATGTGCCTTTACATTGCAGTCTATGGGAACTGTGTGTCCCCAGTAAATATATATGTGTAGGCTTATATACAGATATATTTATGTGTTAATATGTGTATATACACATATAAACACATACATATATATGTATATAATCATATACATATATATTTACATTTTGCTGCCCATTTCTGCACGACTTACCCCCTTCACTGCGCTAGGTTGTGTGCCGTGTCTCACGGCACTCCTTATGTAAGTTGGCCATTTGTAATTCATATTTTTTTCTGCAGTTAAGCTTTCACTTGAATAATTGATTATTTTTTCTGTTTGGAGAAATATGTAAGCAGAGTAAAGGGCACCTTGGACTTTTAGTTAGAAATTTAGGGTAGATAATTAGATAGTTTTGAAGTTTGCATGTGAAGTAGCATATTGCATTTTTTCCCTGTAATAAAGAGCATACGCTGTTGGCATATATCATTGCACACACATTTCTGGTGAAATGCTTGTGCAATGCTGCCCCCTGCACATTCGCAGCCAATCAGCTGCTAGCAGGGGGGGGGGAGGTCAATCATGGCCCTCTCTGCATCGGTAGCCCTGCAAATCTATTTCTGCAGTGCCCCACTCGTGGCATGCAGAAATAGCGCAATCTTGCTATTTTGAGCGAGATTGCAGCAGAGAGAAGCCCAGGACTGCAGTGACATACATGGTACTTCGCTGGTCCTTAAAGGGACATGAAACCTCAAATTTTTCTTTCATGATTCATATAGAGAATACAACTTTCCAATTTACAACTTTCCAATTTACTTCTATTATTTAATTTGCTTCTTTCTCTCTGACTTTGAAAGATTTGACTCAGGCTGCATGGGCGGACAGAGGAGGAAAAAAACGGCAAAGATAATAATTTGGTTTGTTTTGCTTCTGTAGCGCTTACACTCTGCACAGTAAAATATATATAATCTATATACAATTATAAATTTAATTAATGTGTAAGAAGTATGATTGTTTACAGTCCCTTTAATTTTAAATGTTTTTAACTCACAAAGCGATGTTCATGTATTGGGATATGATACAGAACCCAACAGAAATAGCTTATTGACAGATGCTTTAAAATATTTCCCATTAAGAATTAGTTGATATTGTTTATTTGTGTCTCTTTAATAATAATTTTTAATGTACTTTTAAGATTTCAAAACATTTTTCATGTCCCTTTAAGAAGAATATGTTTTCATGTCCCTTTATATGTCTTTCCAATCATTTTATATATTCTTTAGGTCCCTAGAACATTTAAAGTATACAGTTTCTCTTGCAAGGTGTATCCAGTCCACGGCTTCATCCTTTACTTGTGGGATATTCTCATTCCCTACAGGAAGTGGCAAAGAGAGCACACAGCAGAGCTGTCCATATAGCTCCCCCTCTAGCTCCGCCCCCAGTCATTCTCTTTGCCGGCTCTGACAGCAGGGCCACTCTGCGGGAGGGTAAAGTGAATGTGGTGTCAGAATCAGATTCATTAGCGTTTAAATTTAAACTGGAACACCTCCGCGTATTGCTTAGGGAGGTATTAGCCACTCTGGATGATTGTGATCCTATGGTGATCCCAGAGAAATTGTGTAAAATGGATAAGTATCTAGAGGTCCCTGTATACACTGATGCGTTTCCGATCCCTAAAAGGGTTGCGGATATTGTTACTAGGGAGTGGGATAGACCAGGTGTCCCTTTTGTTCCCCCCCTATTTTTAAGAAAATGTTCCCAATAAATGACCCCATACGGGACTCGTGGCAGATGGTCCCTAAGGTTGAGGGAGTGGTTTCTACTCTTGCTATGCGCACAACCATACCAATTGAAGACAGTTGTGCTTTTAAAGATCCTATGGATAAAAAATTAGAAGGTTTACTTAAGAAGATATTTGTTCAACAAGGTTTCCTTCTCCAACCCATTGCCTGCATTATTCCTGTAACTACTGCAGCGGCCTTCAGCTTTGAGGCGCTGGAGGAATCGTTACAGACTGAGACCTCATATGACGAAATTGTGGATAGAATTAAGGCTCTAAAGCTGGCTAATTCTTTTATCACGGATGCCGCCTTGCAATTAGCTAAGTTAGCGGCAAAAAATTCAGGTTTCGCCATAATGGCGCGCAGAGCGCTTTGGCTCAAGTCATGGTCGGCCGATGTGTCATCAAAATCTAAACGGTTAAATATCCCTTTCAAGGGGAAGACCCTTTTCGGGCCAGAATTGAAAGAGATTATTTCAGAAATCACCGGGGGAAAGGGCCATGCTCTTCCTCAGGACAAACCCTTTAAGGCTAGAAACAAAGCTAATTTTCATTCCTTTCGTAACTTCAGGAGCGGTCCGGCTTCAGCCTCTACAGCTGCAAAGCAAGAGGGTAACGCTTCACAGCCCAAGGCAACCTGGAAGCCTTACCAGGGCTGGAACAAGGGTAAACAGGCCAAAAAGCCTGCAGCTGCTACTAAGACAACATGAAGGGGTAGCCCCTGATCCGGGACCGGATCTGGTAGGGGGCAGACTCTCTCTCTTCGCTCAGGCTTGGGCAAGAGATGTTCACGATCCCTGGGCAGTAGAGATTGTTACCCAGGGATATCTTCTAGAATTCAAGGACTCCCCTCCAAGGGGAAGGTTCCACATTTCTCGTCTGTCTTCAGACCAGACAAAGAAAGAGGCGTTTTTATGCTGTGTAGAAGATCTACTCGCGATGGGAGTGATATGTTCTGTTCCAATTGCAGAACAAGGAACAGGCTTTTACTCAAACCTGTTTGTGGTTCCCAAAAAAGAAGGAACTTTCAGACCAATCCTGGATCTAAAAATTCTAAACAAATTCCTCAGAGTCCCATCATTCAAGATGGAGACCATTTGAACAATCTTACCAATGATCCAGGAAGGTCAATATATGACTACCGTGGATTTAAAGGATGTGTACCTACATATCCCTATCCACAAAGATCATCACCAGTTTCTCAGGTTCGCTTTTCTGGACAAGCACTCTTCCCTTCGGTTTGGCCACTGCTCCCAGAATTTTCACAAAGGTGCTAGGTTCCCTTCTGGCGGTGCTAAGACCGCGGGGCATAGCAGTAGCACCTTATCTAGACGACATCCTAATTCAGGCGTCGTCTTTTCCCAGAGCCAAGGCTCACACAGAGATTGTACTGGCCTTTCTAAGGTCTCACGGGTGGAAGGTGAACATCGAAAAGAGTTCTCTGTCCCCGGTCACAAGGGTTCCCTTCATGGGAACACTAATAGATTCGGTAGAAATGAAAATATTTCTGATGGAGGTCAGAATGTTAAAGCTTTTAACTACTTGCCGAGTACTTCATTCCATTCCTCAGCCATCTATAGCTCAGTGCATGGAGGCAATCGGATTAATGGTAACGGCAATGGACATAGTCCCTTTTGCTCGAATACATTTCAGACCACTGCAAATGTGCATGCTCAAACAGTGGAATGGGGATTACGCAGACTTGTCTCCTCAGATACAATTGGACCAGAGGACCAGAGACTCTCTTCTCTGGTGGTTGTCTCAGGATCATCTGTCTCAGGGAACATGTTTCCGCAGACCAGAATGGATCATTGTAACGACCGATGCCAGCCTGTTAGGCTGGGGTGCAGTCTGGGACTCCCTGAAAGCTCGTCAGACATTTCACCCGGGGGAGTGGGAACTCCACCCGGAGGTTTTTGCTCAGCTGACCCAGCTATGGGGCACTCCAGAATTGGATCTGATGGCGTCCCATCAGAACTCCAAACTTCCTCTATACGGATCCAGGTCCAGGGACCCCAAGGCGGTATTGATAGATGCTCTAGCAGTGCCTTGGTCCTTCAATCTGGCTTATGTCTTTCCACCGTTTCCTCTTCTCCCTCGTCTGGTCGCCAGAATCAAGCAGGAGAAGGCTTCGGTGATTCTGACACTCACGCAGGACTTGGTATGCAGACCTAGTGGACATGTCATCTGTTCCACCATGGACAATGCCATTGCGGCAGGACCTTCTAATACAGGGTCCATTCAAGCATCCAAATCTAGTTTCTCTGCGTCTGACTGCTTGGAGATTGAACGCTTAATTCTATCAAAGCGTGATTTCTCTGAGTCAGTTATAGATACTCTGATTCAGGCCAGAAAACCTGTCACCAGGAAAATCTACCATAAGATATGGCGAAAATATCTTTGTTGGTGTGAATCCAAGGATTACTCATGGAATAAGATTAGGACTCCCAGAATATTATCGTTTCTCCAAGAAGGATTGGAGAAAGGATTGTCAGCTAGTTCCTTAAAGAGACAGATATCTGCTCTGTCTATTCTTTTACACAAGCGTCTGGCAGAGGTTCCAGATGTTCAAGCGTTCGCTTAGGCTTTAGTCAGAATCAAGCCTGTTTATAAACCTGTGGCTCCGCCTTGGAGTCTTAATCTAGTTCTTTCAGTTCTTCAAGGGGTTCCGTTTGAACCTTTACACTCCATAGATATCAAGTTATTATCTTGGAAAGTTTTATTTTTGGTAGCTATATCTTCTGCTCGAAGAGTTTCAGAATTGTCTGCTTTACAGTGTGATTCACCTTACCTGGTGTTTCACGCAGATAAGGTTGTGTTGCGTACCAAACCTGGTTTTCTTCCTAAGGTTGTTTCTAACAAGAACATTAACCAGGAAATAATTGTTCCTTCTCTGTGTCCTAACCCATCGTCAAAGAAGGAACGCCTGCTTCACAATCTTGATGTGGTTCGTGCTTTAAAATTCTATTTACAAGCAACTAAGGACTTCAGACAAACATCATCCTTGTTTTTCATTTATTCTGGTAAGAGGAGAGGTCAGAAAGCGACTGCTACCTCTCTTTCCTTCTGGCTGAAAAGCATCATCAGGTTGGCTTACGAGACTGCTGGCCAGCAGCCTCCTGAACGAATTACTGCTCATTCTACCAGAGCTGTGGCTTCCACTTGGGCTTTCAAGAATGAGGCTTCTGTTGAACAGATTTGTAAGGCAGCAACTTGGTCTTCACTTCATACTTTTGCCAAATTTTACCAATTCGATACTTTTGCTTCTTCGGAGGCTATTTTTGGGAGAAAGGTTTTGCAAGCAGTGGTGCCTTCCGTTTAAGGAACCTGTCTTGTTCCCTCCCTTCATCCGTGTCCTAAAGCTTTGGTATTGGTATCCCACAAGTAAAGGATGAAGCCGTGGACTGGATACACCTTGCAAGAGAAAACAGAATTTATGCTTACCTGATAAATTACTTTCTCTTGCGGTGTATCCAGTCCACGGCCCGCCCTGGCGATTAAGTCAGGTTAATAATTTTATTTTTTGTTTAAACTACAGTCACCACTGCACCCTATGGGTTCTCCTTTTTCTCCTAACCTTTGGTCGAATGACTGGGGGGCGGAGCTAGAGGGGGAGCTATATGGACAGCTCTGCTGTGTGCTCTCTTTGCCACTTCCTGTAGGGAATGAGACAGTGACGTGCAGTGACGTCAGAGGCTGGTGAGGCAGTGGCTAGGATACGCCTTCATTCTTTAGATATCCTTTGTTGAAGAAATAGCAATGCACATGGGTGAGCCAATAACATGAGGTATCTATGTGCAGCCACCAATCAGCAGCTACTGAGCATATTTAGATATGATTTTCAACAAAGGATATCAAAAGAATGAAGAAAATTAGATATTAGATGTAAATTGGAAAGTTATTTAAATTTGCATATGGGTTTCATATGGGTTGCATGTCCCTTTAAATGGTGTCTTGGAAAACTGGTCAACTTAGTAAACATCTGATTTTAGTCTAAAAGGATTGTAACAGAAACTCTTGCCAGATAACACAATGCTTGCTCTGATTATGAGATCTAGAAATCCATGCCCATTAAAATATGCTTAAAACATACTTTTTACTTTAATGCTGCAAATGCTGGTGAAATTAAAAGATGGTGGGGCGCTTGACCCCACCCCTTTAAATAAAGCCACACCATCAGATGGCACTACCAATTCATTAGTTAAATAAATAAAAGGTAGACAGAAACACAGAAAAGCACTCGGGGGGGAAAGGGAGAGAGAGACGGGGGGGGGAGAGAGACACAGAGGATTAGAGAGAAAGAGAGAGAGAGACACAATCACACACAGAGGGTTAGAGAGAGAGAGAGACACAGTCACACACAGAAGGTTAGAGAGAGAGAGACACAATCATACACAGAGGGTTAGAGAGAGAGAAAGAGAGACACAATAACACACAGAGGGTTAGAGAGAGAGAAAGAGAGAGACACAATCACACACAGAGGGTTAGAGAGAGAGAAATAAAGAGAGAGTGAGAGACACAATCACACACAGAGGGTTAGAGAGAAAGAGAGACACAATCACATACAGAGGGTTAGAGAAAGAGAGACACAATCACACACAGAGGGTTGGAGAGAGAGACACAATCACACACAGAGGGTTAGAGAGAGAGAGAAATAGAGAGAGACACAATCATACACAGAGGGTTAGAGAGAGAGAGAGAAAGAGAGAGAGACACAATCTCACACAGAGGGTTAGAGAGAGAGAGAAAGAAACACAATCACACACAGAGGGTTAGAGAGAGAGAAAGAGAGATACACAATCACACACAGAGGGTTAGAGAGAAAGAGAGAGAGACACACAATCACACACAGAGGGTTAGAGAGAGAGAGAGAAAGAGAGAGAGACACAATCACACACAGAGGGTTAGAGAGAGAGAGAGAGAGAGAGACACAATCACACACAGAGGGTTAGAGAGAGAAAGAGAGAGAGACACAATCACACACAGAGGGTTAGAGAGAGAGACACAATCACACACAGAGGGTTAGAGAGAGAGAAAGAGAGACACAATCATACACAGAGGGTTAGAGAGAGAGAGAGAGAGACACACACAATCACACACAGAGGGTGAGAGAGAAAGAGAGAGACACCATCACACACAGAGGGTTAGAGAGAGAAAGAGAGAGAGAGACAATCACACACAGAAGGTGAGAGAGAAAGAGAGAGACACAATCACACACAGAGGGTTAGAGAGAGAGAGAAAGAGAGATACAATCGCACACAGAGGGTGAGAGAGAAAGAGAGAGATACAATCACACACAGGGTTAGAGAGAGAAAGAGAGAGACACAATCACACACAGAGGGTTAGAGAGAGAGAGAGAAAGAGAGACACAATCACACACAGAGGGTTAGAGAGAGAGACACAATCACACACAGAGGGTTAGAGAGAGAGACACAATAACACACAGAGGGTTAGAGAGACACATAAGGGATGAGAGTCAAAGGGGGAGGAAGAGAGACAGAGAGAGAAAGAGACCATGGGGGAGAACAGCACATAAGGAGAGAGATGGATAGAGAGAGACACACACACACACAGGGGGGGGGGAGAGGGACCACTGCATTTTAAAGTAATAAAACAGCAGAGCTACAGAGAGTTCAGAAAATGAGTCTATAATTTAGTGTGAAGTACAGAGGCAAGCTGCTAAGTTAGTGGGTGTAAATTTTGAGTAAACAAAATACAAAAACGACCCTGCTGTAAAAGAGTAAAAAAAACACTAAACCACATTCATTAAATTATCATTTTCACTAACAGAATCCCTTTCAGTAAAATCTTACTTTAATAAGATGTGGCTGAAACACTGCTCTCTCTGCCTCTCTTCCTGCTCTGTAAGGATTCAGGAAGTGACAGAGGGGAAGAACAGAACTCTCTTTTTCACTTTAGCAAAGCTAGCAGGTTCACAGGACAGCAACAAAATATATGAAAGTTGTTTTTTTCCGTTTTTGTTT